>NW_016812332.1:2992140-3013951 GCF_001698545.2 Rhinopithecus bieti | reverse complement strand
GAATGCTATAAATAGAATGATGTCTTTTGTTTCCAAAGTTGATATACTAGAATGATGTGAAAATAATAATAAAAGCAAGATGTTTCATGGAGTGGCAAGATCTTATAAGTTAAGGTTGTAGGCCTAGGGGAAACAGGTCCAGGAAGTATTCATTTTACTTTTCATGTTGTGCTTAGTAATATCTGAAGTGGATTGTGTAAGCCCCAGGGAGATTTGCAAGACAGTCCATTGGGATATAGACAGAACATTTTTCTTTTCTATTTGAATTAATTTTTATCTTAATTTTTGTGTGTATATACCTTATATATGGTATTAGTATAGTAGCTCTAATATAATGTATAAACAAATATATTAACATTTTGAGGATGTATGCCCAAATACCTTTTAAAAAACTGATTGGGGTACATGATCAGAAAAGTTTGAATGTCACTGGTCTAGGCTAAATGAGTTTCTGGGCTGGACTGTATGCCCAGTTCTAAAGAAGACTACCTCGTGGATTGAGGTTTTTTTTTTTTTTTTTTTTTTTGAGATAGGATCTCACTCTGTTGCCCAGGCTGGAATGCAGTGGTGTGATCTCAGCTCACTGCAACCTCCGCCTCCCAGGTTCAAGTGATTCTCACACCTCAGCCTCCTGAGCCGCTGGGATTACAGGTGCCCCCCACAACATCCGGCTAATTTTTGTATTTTTAGTAGAGACGGGGTTTCACCATGTTGGTCAGGCTGGTCTCAGACTCCTGACCTCAAGCGATCTGCCCACTTTTGCCTCCCAAAGTGTTGGAGTTACAGGTGTGAGCCACCGCGCCTGGCCTGCAGTGAGGTTTTAAAAGCATTATAGGAATAGGGTGTAGATTTTTCCTGCCTTTTCCTTGCCTTTTGTACTTTCCTTTGAGGATGTGGATGGGTAGTATTGCAGAGCAAAATTTGGGGATCATGTGTACTATGCATGTAAATATTGCAACCAATGGTGTGCCTGAGCCAGTGCATATTGGCTTGTGAGAGCCGATTGTTAAATTTTCGGTGAATTTTGCAAACCAACTCATGTTGTTAGCTTGAAATAGGCCAATGATGGGAATATTTAAACCATGGAACTTGGCAAACACTGAAAATCATGCCCACTACCCCAAGCCAGTTGTTAGACATTTAATGGTACCAACTGATTATATATATTGACAATCTTATTTTTTGATTTTTCTTTTTTCTCTTTCTTAAAAACATCCTTATTATGGATCTCATTCTTTTACGGCATAAATTTGATGCACAGTATGGAAGAGCACTGAGACTGGGAGAGGGAAACTTAAAGACCATCAGAAACCATTGATAAGCTTTGTGAGATTCCTAAGTCAGTTCATTTGAATTCATTTTAGTTCAACAGACATTTATTGAGCACCTCTAACACTCATTGCCAGACACTGGGGGAATATAAAGAAAAATAAACATATACTGCGGAAGCTCATAGCCTGCTAAGATTACATTCACAAAAGTGTTTAGTATATATAAATATGTTGTATATTTATATAAGCATATGTCTGTGTGTATGTGTCTATTTTTTTTGGTATATAGTTGAAACTGGTTTAATAGTTTCTTTTGTGAGTGAGAAAGTTTAATTAAAGCAACATTTAATAAGGTTTTATTAATATTGCTTCATAACAGAGTAGACACCAGTGTGCTCTTAAAGGTTTTATAATCTGATGAAGACAAAAGGAAGACGAATGTTTTAAAATGATGAGATATATTCAGTGTCACATATAGTAGTAAATCTGCCCAAGATGAGTAGCTTTTATTCCAGAGTAAAGCAGCATTGTTTTAAGTAGAGCATTTCCATGAACATAATTATATTTGATTCTCACAGAAACCTGTAATGCAGTCCACGTAATAGTTACCAGTTTTACAGTCTTTATTGATTCTCCCCTAGTATCCTTGCCACATTTCATCAGCAAGCAAATATCCCTTTTTCTATTTCTGCAATATTTTTCCAGTATGTATTGTTCTATTTCCACTGTTCCTATTTTAATTAAGGCACATGCTAGTTTTTGGTCATACATTAATTTATACCTCAAACAATTATAGAGTGCCTGCTCTGTCCCAAGTACTGTGTTAGTTCTGAAGATACAAAAATGAATGAGACACAGAATCCCTGCCTTTGAGGAACTCATAGACTAGCATCCCACTGCAATGACCTTTTACCTGCCCGTACTTACTTAAATCCTTCTAGTACATAATGCCAGACTTCTCTCACTATTGAAATCACATTACTCCCTTGCTCAGAGTCATAGCTGGATGCTTTTGCTGATATTCAATATCCTCTGCCATCTGGCTTCAATGTACCTTTCTGGGTTTATCTTTAGCTATTCTTCTAAATGGCTTCTATGCTCTAGCTAATCTGGGTTACTTGCCAAAGTCAGTCTAGGCTGGATATACTGGTCTTGATAGCTTGCAGTCATTCTTCTGCTTGTCTACTGGAATGTTTGTTACCTTTCACCAGCTTTATGTGTCCTCTCTTTCAGGCTTCCTTATATGGCTGTGCTGGTTATATCCTGTACAGGCGTTGCTTGTTGAGAGGATTGAGTGATGATAGAAATGCAGGCTACCTTCCTCGTGATGTGTACCTCTTGTTCTCTTGTTTATGATCTGTTAAAGAAGCAAAACAAAACTAAACAAAAGATGTGCACCTGTGGGCTGCTTTGTAATTCACACAAAGGCACTGTATGAGCTAGCCTTGCTCAGAAGGGCAGCTCATTGAAGTGTTCCTTGAATTCTGGCCAAGTGAGGGTCTTTTCTTTTTCTTTTTTTTTTTTTCTTACTCTATTACCCAGGCTAGAGTGCAGTGGTGTGATCTTGGCTCACTGCAACCTCTGCCTCCTGAATTCAAGTGATTCTCCTGCCTCAGCCTCCCAAGTAGCTGGGACTACAGGCAAGTAGCACCATGCCCAGCTAATTTTTATATTTTTTGTAGAGATGGGGTTTCATCATGTTGGCCAGGCTGGTCTCGAACTCCTGACCTCAGATGATCTTCCCACCTCGGCCTTCCGAAGTGCTGGGATTACAGGCGTGAGCCACTGCGCCCAGCCTGGCCCTTTCTTCATCTTTTGAAATCTAGTAACACTGTTGATTTGTATTATTATTGCATTCATGCAGCCACTCTGATAATTTTTATAATAGGAAATAACATAACTAACTTTCATGGAGCATTCATTATGTGTCAAGCACTGTTATATGTGCTTTCCATGGACTATTTTAATCCTCATGACATGGATCTTAGTTCATTTACTCTTCATAGCAACCTTGTGGGAATAAGTACTATTGTGATCCCCACTGTAGCTGAGGAAGCAGAAACACCTATAGGTTAAGTAATTTGCCTCAAGTCACCCAGAAACCAAGTGGCAGAGCTAAGGTTCGAATGCCAACTTTGATCCTGTGCTCTTAACGTACTTGGTGTATGGCTCCTATTTTAGCTAGATTCTTGTTTTTTTTTTCCCTTTTTTTGAGAGAATCTTGCTCTGTCACACAGACTGGAGTGCAGTGGCACAATCTCAGCTCACTGCAAGCTCCGCCTCCTGGGTTCACGCCTTTCTCCTGCCTCAGCCTCCCGAGTAGCCGGGACTACAGGGGCCCGCCACCACACCTGTCTAAGTTTGTATTTTTAGTAGAGACAAGGTTTCACCATGTTAGCCAGGATGGTCTTGATCTCCTGATCTCGTGATCCGCCCACCTCAGCCTCCCAAAGTGTTGGGATTACAGGCGTGAGCCACCGCGCCCGGCCTAGCTAGATTCTTATGATTAAGAACTGGGTTGTCTTTATTCTTGGCTACCCTCAGCAGCTAGCACAATGCCTTATGACTTAGGAAATACATGGTAAATGTTTGCTGTACTTATAATTGTGCAGGCAGATTTGGAAGTATTAAGTGTAAAGTTTTGTTTTGCTTTATTTTTTGTGAGAAGTGGTGTGGGAAGGAGGCGTTTGTTGCGACTTAGTGGCCTACACACTGTTCTTTTCCTGCTTCTTAAAAGATGATGTACAGTCATGCTTTATGATGGGGGTACCTTCTGAGAAATGCATCATTAGGTGACTTCATTTTTGTATGAACTCCATAGAGTGTACTTAAACAAAGCGAGATAGTGTAGCCTATTATATACCTAAGCAAATCGGTTATACAAATTGGTATAACCGATTTGTCCTAGGCTGTAAACCTGTATAGCATGTTACTGTACTGAATACTGTAGACATTTGTAACACAATGGTAAATATTTATGTATCTAAACAAAGACAAGGTACAATAAAAATGCAGTATAAAAGATAAAAATGGTACCCCTACATAGGGCACTTACCGCGATTGGAGCTTGCAGGACTGATAGTTGTTCTGGGTGAGTCAGTGAGTGAGTGGTGAGTGAATATGAAGGCCTAGGGCATTACTGTACACTTTTGTACAAGTAGCAGCACAGTAGGTTTGTTTACACCAACATCACCATAAACACGTGAATCATGTGTTGTGCTGTGATGTTATGGTGGCTGTGCCATCACTAGGCAATGGGTATCTTTTAGCTCCATTATAATCTTATGTCACCACTGTCGTATATGCAGTCCATTGTTGACTGAAATGTTGTTATGGGGTATATGTCTGTATTCCATGATTCTACTTGGCCCTTTTCTCGTTTTATACTCTACCTAGTGATGTCAGCTTTTCCCACTGCTCTGGTTACTACTCATGTGCCTTTACTCCAAATGCATCACCAGCCTGCATATCTCTGTTAGGCACCAGTCTGGTCTGTCTGGTTTTCTACTGTAGATGTCTATTTTAATGCTTTATAAGCGTTTCAAACTCAACATGTGTAAAACCAAACTCTTCATCCCTGTAACTGTCTTTGTCTCATGGAAGTCTGTCTACCTATCTATGTTTTTTGGTGGAATATAGCTGAAAGAATCATACAGTTATCTTCCATTCCCAAATCAATTACCTGTTCCTGTTGCTTCTGCCACTTAAAGTTTTATACACTGTGTCCTCTTACTTCATTCCTTAATGCCACTGCTTTATTTGAATCCATATTGTGGATCTTCTGTGATGACTTGTCTTACTATTATTCCAGCATTAGGTTATTCTTGTTCTCTATTTTCTCTGCTATGATGCCTTGAGGAAAAGATGAACACTTCCTACATTATTGTATAAAGTTTGTTTACTATCTCCTCTGCTAGTGTGTGAACCTTTAGGGGACAATAGTTTTGGTTTTATTCCTTTTCTTATCCTTGGTGCCTTGTCCAGTAATGGAACATAGTAGGTTCTTGATAAATGTTGGTAGTGACTGTGGAGCATGTTAAGTGAAGAGTGGCCACAAATGAATAAATGAATAAATAAATAAATAAAATATACACAGCAAATTCCAAGTGTTGGATAAGGTGCCTATAGTTTGTTCAATACATATTATGCTTTTTTTTCCCCCAGAGCAGATGGAAGTGATGAAAATCGAACTGAGATAATATATATGAAGTGCTTAGCACAGTGGCTGACCTATTATCAGTTTGAAATAAGTTTTTAGTATTGCTAGCTAAATAAAAGCTTTTTGTAAGTAATATTTCAAAATAAATCAGCGCACATCTTATGTACTCGATTCTTTTTTCTTTTTCTTTTCTTTATTTTTTTTGAGACAGAGTCTTACTCTGTTGCCCAGGCTGGAGTGCAAGTGGTACGATCTTGGCTCACTGTAACGTCTGTCTCCCGGGTTCAGGGGATTCTCATGCCTCAGCCTCCTGAGAAGCTGGGAGTACAGGTATGTGCCACCATGTTTGGCTAATTTTTTGTATTTTTTTAGAGACAAGCTTTTGCCACGTTTGCCAGGCTGGTCTTGAACTCCTGGCATCAAGAGATCTGCCGCCTTGGCCTCCCAAAGTGCTGGGATTACAGGTGTAAGCTACTGCGCCTGGCCTACTCGATTCTTTTATTTTTTGAGTGACAGAGTCTTGCTCTGTTGCCCAGGCTGGAGTGCAGTGGCCTGGTCTCAGCTCACTGCAATCTCTGCCTCCTGGGTTTAGGTGATTCTCCTGCCTTAGCCTTCTGAGTAGCTGGGATTACAGGCACGTGCCCAGCTAATTTTTGTATTTTTAGTGAGATGGGGCTTCATCATCTTGGCCAGGCTGGTCTTGAACTCCTGACCTCAGGTGATCCGCCCACCTTGGCCTCTGAAAGTGCTGGGATTACAGGAGTGAGCCACTGCGCTTGGCTGGCCTACTCGATTCTTTTAGCAAAACTTATTGTACGTTTTTACTTATTTTCCATTGCTACAAGGAATCATTAACCAGAATTTTAATTGGACGTAAAGATGGGAGAGAAAGCAGTCTTATCTTCAAAGAGTTTATGTTTCTTCTGTTACTTCTTTTTTATTGGTTTATCTCAAAGTATTTATTTTTTTCTCATTATCACATAATGTCTTAGCACTTATTCTTCCTAGATGTACTACTTTTTCCACAAATTATTATGAGTGGTTCTTTAAATATAATTAAGTTTATCTTTAGCCCTTTGAAGTTCTGTAATAATGTCAGAACAAACTAAGAAATTTTAGTTCAAGATTTAGGTTTTGATTTTTGAAAAGTTCAACAGTCTTAAGTCAGAATGTATTTTGTATCACCACTTATAACACTATGATTTTCTTCATTAACAAATATGTATATAGTAGTTAATAGTCCAGCCTTTTGGTATGAGATACACCTGGGCTTGATTCTGGCTCTGCCTCTTGCAAACTCTGCGACTTTTGCCTGTACCTACCTAATAACGTTGTTGTGAATATTAAAGGAAATAACGCATGTAAAGCACTTAGCACAGTGTCTGGCATACAGTAAATGCTAATAAGAGTTGTTCTTATTAGCTCCATGTTATTATAATCTGGAATATTAGTTATGTGAATTTGGAGTAAATATGGATGAAAATATGTTTCTCACAATTACATATGGGAAATCCTGATGTATACTACTTAGTTCAAGTTTATAAGGTTGGGGGCACATCTTTTCTTTAATACATGTGTTGTAAAGGGATTATGCTATATTAAATTAACCAATTCTTAATGCTTTTATTATAGCTTGGACGTATATACAATGCATAACATTTCTTATGAAAAAAATTTTGTTTCAGTATTGTGGTTAGCCATTTTGGAGGAAAGCTATGCTATTTTTCTTTAAAGTATAGCTATTTTAAAGCTAGAGCAGAAACTAGGGCAAAAGGTCAGATTCAGAAGGAATAATTGCAAAATCATTGTTTTTTGCTTTTTTTTTTGAGACAGAGTCTCACTCTGTTGCCCAGGCTGGAGTGCGGTGGCGTGATCTCTGCTCACTGCAAGCTCCGCCTCCTGGGTTCACACCATTCTCCTGCCTCAGCCTCCCAAGTAGCTGGCGACTACAGGTGCCCGGGCACCACACCCGGCTAATGCTAATTTTTTGTATTTTTTAGTAGAGATGGGGTTTCACCGTGTTTGCCAGGATGGTCTTGATCTCCTGACCTCGTGATCCGCCCGCCTCAGCCTCCCAAAGTGCTGGGATTATAGTCGTGAGCCACCACTCCTGGCCTAGTTTTTGCTTTTTGGTTGTCATTTCAAAGGTAATTCTTGGTAAGAAATGTGTTTTATATTTGTAAGTGCATTTAAATTCACACATTTCATATTCATTGAGAGAGGGGCTCAGAAACTATATTTGTAATTATAAAGCAAAACTCTTTACTAAAACTAAGAATATTTTCAGAATAAAAATGGAAATACTCATTATAATTAAGTTTCTTGTGAATATTTGATAATTGTGATATCTACACATACACTTTCATACATTCATTTACCAAATGTTTGCTAATGGCCTGTCATGCTGAGGTGCTCTGATTGGCATAGGGGATATAAAACTGAAAGAGCCCTGCCCTTGTCCTTTTCTTCATTTATTTTTAGAGACAGTGTCTTGCTCTGTTGGCCAGGCTGGAGTGCAGTGGCATGATTATAGCTCACTGCAGCCTTGAACCCTTGAGCTCAAGCAATTCTCCTGCTTCAGCCTCCTGAGTAGCTGGGACTATAAGTATGTGCCACCATGCCTGGCTAATTTTTTATTTTTGGCAGAGACAGGATCTCACTATGTTGCCCAGGCTGATCTGAAACTCTTGGGCTTAAGTCATCTTCCTGCCTTAGCCTCACAAAGTGCTGGGATTACAGGTATGTGCCGTCAGGCCTAGCTTTATCTTAGCCTAGAGACTATGTGGGAGATTGTTGCTTCCAGTTGCTCAAGGCTCTCTAAATGACTTGATGATTGCTTAACTATCTCCAGTCTACTTGTCATTTACCACAGATGCTCTCCCAAATCGTTCCCACTTTTATCAGGTCCTCTATCCAATTCCAGTTTCCTTATTCCTAGCACATGGTCTTACTTCCTATTGTGTCCAGAATTGGTGGGTTCTTGGTCTCGCTGACTTCAAGAATGAAGCCGCGGACCCTTGCGGTGAGTGTTACAGTTCTTAAAGATGGTGTGTCTGGAGTTTGTTCCTTCAGATGTTCAGTTGTGTTTGGAGCTTCTTCCTTCTGGTGGGTTCGTGGTCTCGCTGACAGGAATGAAGCTGCAGACCTTCACAGTGAGTGTTACAGCTCTTAAAGGCGGCGCGTCTGGAGTTGTTCTTTCCTCCCGGTAGGTGGGTTCATGGTCTCGCTGGCTTCAGGAGTGAAGCTGCAGACCTTTGCTGTGAGTATTACAGCTCTTAAAGGCAGCCTGGACCCAAAGAGTGAGCAGCAGTAAGATTTATTGTAAAGAGCGAAAGAATAAACCTTCCACAGTGTGGAAGGAGACCCGAGGGGGTTGCCCTTGCCTGGCTTGGGCAGCTTGCTTTTATTCCCTTATCTGACCCCATGCACATCCTGCTGATTGGTCCATTTTACAGAGAGCTGATTGGTCTATTGTGCAGAGAGCTGATTGGTCCATTTTATAGAGAGCTGATTGGTCCATTTTGACAGAGTGCTGATTGGTGCGTTTACAATCCTTTAGCTAGACAGAGTGCTAGACAGAAAAGTTCTCCAAGTCCCCACTAGGTTAGCTAGATACAGAGTACTGATTGGTGTATTTACAAACCTTGAGCTAGACCCAGAGTACTGATTGGTGTATTTACAAACCCTGAGCTAGACACAGAGTGCTGATTGGTGTGTTTACAATCCTTTAGCTAGACATAAAGGTTCTGCAAGTCCCCACTAGACTCAGGAGCCCAGTTGGCTTCACCTAGTGGATCCTGCACCGGGGCCACGGGCGGAGCTGCTTGCCATTCCCGCGCCATGCACCCGTACTCCTCAGCCCCTGGGTGGCTGATGGGACCAAGTGCCGCGGAGCAGGGAGCAGTGCTCGTTGGGGAGGCTTGGGCCATGCGGAAGCCCACCGTGGGGGGTCGTGGTTTGGGCATGGCGGGCTGCAGGTCCTGAGTCCTGCCGTGTGGGGAGGCGGCTGAGGCTTGGTGAGAATTCGAGTGTGGTATATGTGGGCAGGCAGTGCTGGGGGACCTGGTGCAACCTCTGCAGCTGCTGGCCCGGATGCTAAGCCCCTCACTGCCCTGGGCTAGTGGCCCCAGCCAGCCGTTCCGAGTGTGGGGCCCGCTGGAACTCGCACTGGCCTGTGAGCTCCATGCACAGTCCTGGTTCCTGCCGGCACCTCTCCCTCCACACTTCCCCAACAAGCAGAGGGAGCTGGCTCTGTCCTCGGCCAGCCCAGAGAGGGGCTCCCACAGTGCAGTGGCGGGCTGAAGGGCTCCTCAAGCACCACCAGAGTGGATGCCGAGGCCGAGGAGACGCCAAGAGTGAGGGCTGCTAGCACATTGTCACCTCTCAATCCCTGCTCTAAACAGGATACCCCAACTGCTGTTGGGAATTTGGCCGATGACCGTTCTAGCTACTTCCTGCTGGATGGGGGTGATGAAGGGACCCTGCAGTTGTAGTGTCCTCCAGAGGGGAACTCTCTAGGTCAGTGAAAGTGCCAGCAGGTCAGTCCAGGGGTCCTCGATAGAAGTTGTTAGTTGAGCTCATTTCGGGTTCCATTTGTAAGACCATCTGTAGCTTGATGGCCTCCATTCTAGAGGAAACAAATTTGACAAGAAGTTAAAGATATAGGGCCCAAAGGTGAGTAACAGCAAGATGGCTGCCACGGGACCTAGAAAGGGGAGAAGCCATGTTGCCCAACTCTAGAGGTTGGTATGAGAGTTTGAAAGGCATTGTCTGATTTCAGAAGCCTTGTCCTGTATGCCGAGTGGCATCTTGTACTATCCCTGACTGGTTAGTGTAAAAACAACACTCTTCCCCTAAGAAGGTGCAGAGTCCTCCTTTCTCAGCAGTGAGGAGGTCTAGGCCTCGGTGGTTTTGGAGAATCACTGCTGCTAAAGAGTCTATTTGGGATTGTAAAGTAAGGATAGATTTCATTATTTCTTGCAAACTGTCTGAGAAATCCTTTGAGAGTGTGTGGTAGTAGGATAATGAAGTAGATAAACCAGCTATTCCAGTGCCTGTGGCAGTAGCCATTCCTAACCCTATAAGTAGGGGTATTAGTTGTATGTCTGTGCACTGACAGACTTGAACTTTGAGGGGTACTGATAAGGTCTGATTTCCTGGGGCAATATTAATGTTGGGACTTAGAAAGACTAAGGTGTAGGTGCCTGTTCAGTTAGTGGGGAGGCAGATATAGGTCGATGTTCCACATAAGAAGAATACACCTTGGCTGGGTAGACATTTAGAAAGTAACCCCGGGGGCTTTTAAAGGAATAGGGTACACTTTTTTCTTTACTACTTCCATCTCTCTTTCTTTTTCTTTGACTTCTTCTTTGTCTCTCTCTTTCTGACTCTCTTTCTGTCTTTCCTTCTTTGTCTGTCTCTTCCTCTGTCTCCTTCTGTCTCTCCTGTTTCTTTCTCTCTTTCTCTGACTTCCTGTCTCTTTCTCTCTTTCCTTTTTCTGTTATTAACCACCCCAAGGGGAGAAAACTATGCCCCCGTGAAAGTCAGGGAATACTGGGGCTTAATCTCTTGGAGGGGTTGTTCCATACCAAGGGTTCTTCTGTAGGTATTTCTAATGGGGATTCCTNTTGGGTAAGTGCCACTAGTTCTGCTAACTGGGGACTGGTCCCTGGGGGAACAGGCTTACTTTCAAGCATGGTTAGATCACTAACTATGACCTAACCTGCCCTTCGTATCCCATTCTCCACAAATGAACTTCCATCAGTATATAGGTTAAGGTCAGGATTAGCTAAGAGGACTTCTAAGAGATCATCTTGGGCAGCATAAGTCTGGACTATAATTTGTTGGCAGTCATGCTGGATTGGTTCCCCATCCTCTGGGAGAAAAGTGGCAAGGTTGAGGGCCATGCACGTATGCATTTGAAGCAACAGTCCCTCAAGGAGTAGCGCTTGGTATCTAAGTAGGTGGTTGTCTGATAGCCATAAATTTCCTTTGGGACCTAGTTTGCCATTTACATCATGAGTAGTCCAGACAGTGAGATCCTTTCCTTGTATTATCTTGATAGCTTCCCACACTAAGACCGCCACTGCCGCAACTACCCGTAAGCAGTGAGGCCAGCCTTTTGCTACTGCATCAGTTTCCTTACTTAGGTATGCCACTGGTTGTTGGGTTGTCCCACGAGTCTAAATAAGGACTCCAAGAGCTATACCTGCGCTTTCTGTGACATACAGAGAGAAGTTTTGTCCTGTGGGAAGGCTTAAAGCTGGAGCTTGTACTAGGGCCTGCTTTAAAGTTTTGAAGGCTGTTTCTGCCTCTGTTTCCCATTCTATTAGATGAGTATTTGCCCTCTGGGTTTCCTTGATTAGCGTACAGAGGGGCCTGGCTATCTCGCTGTATCTGGGGATCCATAGTCGGCAAAAGCCGGTAATTCCAGGAATCCCCGCAACTGTTTTAATATCTTAGGGTGAGGATAAGCCAGTATAGACTGTATTCGTTCCTTGCTGAGGGCCCTGGTCCCTCTGGTTAAGATTGGGCCTAGATATTTGACCTGTTGTAGGCAAAGCTGGGCCTTCGACCTAGACACCATGTATCCTTGATTAGCTAGAAAGTTCAAGAGATCTAGCGTAACCTGCTGGCATGAGGCTTCTGAACTGGTAGGCAAAAGTAAATCATCCACATACTGAAGGACCAGAGTGCCTGGACTTTAGAGGTGGCCTAGATCTTGGGCCAGTGCCTGACCAAACAGATGAGGGCTATCTCTAAACCCTTGGGGAAAGACCGTCCATGTAACTTGGGACGTGTGGTCTGTGTGATCCTCAAAGGCAAAGAGAAACTGGGAGTCAGAGTGCAGGGGAATACAGAAAAAGGCATCCTTGAGGTTCAGAACAGTGAACCATTCTGCTTCCTGTGGTATTTGAGAGAGCAAGGTATAGGGGTTGGGTACAACTGGATATAGAGGAATTACTGCCTCATTGATGAGTCTAAGATCCTACACTAGTCTCCACTGACCGTTTGGTTTTTGTACTTCTAAAATTGGGGTGTTGCAGGGACTACTGCATTTCCTTACTAAACCTTGAGCTTTTTAATGTTTAATAATATCCTGTAATCCTTTATGAGCTTCAGGCCTTAAGGGATATTGCCTTTGATAAGGACAAGTGGCGGGATCTTTTAACCTAATTTGGACTGGGTGGGCATTTTTTGCCCTTCCAAATTGTCCTTCCAATGCCCAGACTTCAGGGTTGATTCCCTCCTCAAGTAGGGGACAACAAATGGGTAACTTGTTCCCCATATTCATGTAGATAATAGCTCCAGCCTTGGCTAATATATCCCTCCTTAATAAGAGTGTGGGACTTTCAGGCATAACAAGAAAGGCATGTGAAAAAAGCAAAGTCTCTCAATTACAACTTAGGAGGTGGGAGAAATACCTGGTTACAGGCTGTCCCAGGATTCCTCAGATGGTAACAGACCTTGAGGACAGTCGTCCAGGACAGGAGATTAACACTGAGAAGGCTGCGCCAATGTCCAGGAGGAAGTCAATTTCCTGGCCCTCAATGGTTAAGCGTACCTGGGGCTCAGTGAGGGTGATGATATGAGCTGGCACTTGCCCCAGGCACCCTCAGTCCTGTTGTTGGATCATCTGGTTGGGGGCTTCTGACCCAGAGAACCTTCATCCTCTGGGGCAGTATACCTTCCAGTGACTGCCTCGGCACAGTGGACATGGACGAGGGGGCAGCTTGTTTCTCATTGAACAGTCTTTTTAAAAGTGTCCTAGTAAACCACACTGATGACAAAGCCTACCGAGTGACTGGCCTGCTCCATTTTCTGTCCTCTCTGAACCACCAAGGTTTGTTTGTCTGAGGGCCATGATTAAGGCTGCGGCCTTTCTCTGATCTTGCTTTTCCTTTTGGGCCTGTTCCTCTTGGTCCCTTTTATAGAACACTGAGCTTGCCAGGTTTATTAATGCCTCCAAATTGTGTTCAGGGCCTAGGGCTTGCTTTTGGAGCTTTATCCTGATATCTGTGGCTGATTGGGTAATAAACTTATCTTTTAGAATCAGTTGATCCTCGAGTGATTTGGGTAACAGGGGAATATATTTTCTGAAGGCCTCCCGTAGCTGCTCAAGGAAGGCAGAAGGATTTTCTTCCTTTCCCTGAGTTATGGTGGACATCATTGAATAATTCATGGGCTTTTTTCTAATTCTCCTTAGTCCTTCTAGAACACAGGTCAACAGATGTTTGCGACTCCAGTCCCCATGATCTGAGTCAAGGTCCCAGTGGGGATCCATACTGGGGATGGCTTGCTGACTGGTAGGAAATTTGTCCCTTTCTTCAGCTGTCATTCTGTCATTTACTTGACTAAGATACCAGGTATCTCCAAACTCTTGGGCTGCAGCCAAAGCCTCATTCTTTTCATTAAAGGCCAGGGTTTGATCTAACAATAACATGACATCCCTCCAAGTGAGGTTGAAGGTTTGCTCTAGACCCTGTAGGACATCTGTGTACCTATCAGGATCATCTGAAAACTTCCCCAGGTCTGCCTTGATCTGCTTTAACTCAGAGAGGGAGACAGGGACATGTACCCAGCGTGGACCAAATTCCCCTCCCCTACAGCTTGAGGGGACATAACCGATAATCTGTGGGTTTTTGTGGTCCTTTGGAGATTTCTTTGCTTATTTCTTTCTGGGCAGGGGAGATTAGAGGAGGATTATTAATAGGAAGGGGAGCTATAGGGAGGCTAGGATATGGGGGTAAGCTGAGAGGTCCTCCTGTGGGATGTAAATTGCAAGGTTTGCATAGATGTGTATTCTCCCTCAATGAAAAGAAAGCTTGGACATAAAGTATTTTACTCCATTTGCCTTCCCTCTTACAGAAAAGGTCAAGCTGCAGGATAGTATGTAATTTGTACTTCCCGCAGGTGGCCATTTTTCCCCATCAGAGAGAGAATATCGGGGCCAAGCAGTAGTGCAGAAAAAAATGAGCCACCTCTTTTTCAGGGTTTGTGGGTCAAATTGGTCCCAACGACTTATGATGCATTTCAAGGGTGAGCCTGTTGATGCCTGAGTGTTTCCCATCTGAAAGACAAAACCGCCCACGGTTTTGGTTTGTTTTGTTTCTCCGCCTGCCCAAGAACCCACAATGGTCCCTGGACCCTGCTGATTGGAATAGTTGTACTCACTGACACAGCAGCAGAAACACTAGTTTTCCTCCCAGTCCACGTGGAGGACCGAGGAAGGTTGGATTTAGTGACCCTTACCGACACATTCTCAAAAACCTGCACCCTTGCCTGTCCACCCAGACCACATGGAGGACTGGACTCAGAAAAATCGGATTTAGTGGCCCTTACTGACACATTCTCAAAAGGCTGTTAGAGTCCTAAGCAGGTTTTTCAGGACTTTACTCCCATCCTGTAAAGATATTCTACCCCAAAATGAAGTGTAGGGCTATACCCTGAGGGAGGGAAGGGATCTCCACAGTTAGAAGAGTGACACCTTTTGTCCTCACTTATGTGAATAGGAAGGATACAATTGCCGAGGCTCCCCATATCCTAGCTTCAGGAATAGCTTTTGTTAGTCCTGTTAGTCTGAGGAGGGATCCTAAAATTCCAGGTAGTCCCTACTATGACGGGGCTTTGGGCAAAAACTATGTCTTTCTGATTGGTGAGCCCGGGTGCCTAAAGAAGGTAACAGAGTCTTGAAGTTTATACTAGACGTCATTCTTATAGGAGAAACTAGAAAAGCACCAGAGACAGGGAGCGATTGTTAGAAGTGGGACTAACCTGAGAGAAGAGAGGTAAGAGGAAGTTTGTCTGGCAGGCATTAGGACCCAGGGGGCAAGGGTCAGGGTAGATAGAACAGATGGGCTAGTCTTGCTTGGGTGACATGCCTTTGAGAGTTCCACTCACGGCCACAGGGTCAACAAACTTGTTGTTGGGACCCCGGAGCTGCATGGCTTTCCTCTCAGTCGACCCTCAGCTCAGCCCAGAAATACAGGAAAAGTGGAAGCTGGTTCTAGGCAAACCAATGCTCCCAACTCCAAAGAGTTGGGGGTTGTTAGAGAGCCCTTTCCCAGAAAGCCTGACACCCGTGTCTCAAGTCCAGTGGCCACGCTAGTCACTTTTAACTGACTGACAGGTGCCCGGTGTTTAGCCCCTGAATTGTAAGGAAAAATAGGACAGAAAAGCAAGCGAAAGGGGTCCGTCAGTGCTCACTGCTCGGCGATAGTCGATGTCCCACTGCTTGGCAATAGGCGAAAGTCTCACGGCGTGGTGATAGGGGAAAGTCCCTTCATGCTTGCCAAAATGTGTCTGGAATTGGTGGGTTCTTGGTCTCGCTGACTTCAAGAATCAAGCTGCGGACCCTCGCGGTGAGTGTTACAGTTCTTAAAGGCGGTGTGTCCGGAGTTTGTTCCTTCAGATGTTCAGATGTTTCTGGAGCTTCTTCCTTCTGGTGGATTCGTGGTCTCACTGGCTTGCGAGTGCCGCGTGCAGCCCTGGTTCCTGCCCGTGCCTCTCCCTCCACACCTCCCCAGCAAGCAGAGGGAGCCAACTCCGGCCTTGGCCAGCCCAGAGAGGGGCTCCCACAGTGTAGTGGTGGGCTGAAGGGCTCCTCAAGCACCACCAGAGTGGATGCCGAGGCCGAGGAGGTACCGAGAGTGAGGGCTGCTAGCACATTGTCACCTCTCACTATTCCATGTGAAAAATGGACTTTTCATTGGTAACTTATCTGGAGGCTTTTCACTCACAGGTTTGGTAGCTGGCCTGAAATAATGTGAAGGCTTAGTTCAGGTAGGATTGTTGATTATGGTGCTTTTGCGTGGCTGTTCCTTGTTGCATGGCCTTCCTCAGTGTGGCAGCCTCAGTATAACTGGACTTACTTGGTGACTGAGAGTTCTAAAAGTTAGTGTCCCAGTGAATAAGGAAGAAGCTGTATGGTCTTTTGTGACCTTGCCTTGGTAGTCAGGCTGGATTAGTGGTTGGAGTAGTTATGTGCCTTTCCACATTCAAGGGGAGGAGACAGACCTCCCTTTTGATGGGAGGGGTATCAAAAGCCTTGAAACCTTAACATCATCCTTGTCTTTCATCTCTCTCATCTCACCCACTCTACTTCTATATATGAGCCACTAAGTGGTTTTTTATTTGAGAAGTATCTCTTTCTCTCCACTGTCGTGAACCTAGCTAAGAATTTTATCATCTTTCACTTAAGAGTTTTCCATAACCTCTTAATTGGTCTGTTTAAACTCATCCACCTTGAATTAAATAATGGTTCTTCATATTGATTGTAGGGTGGTTCTTATGGCCTACAGCGTCTGCTGAGATTGCTTGGCTTGGTCTTTTTTTTGTGTGTGTGTGTGTGATGGAGTCTCACTCTGTGGCCCAGGCTAGAGTGCAGTGGCCTGCTCTTGGCTCACTGCAACCTCCACCTCCCAGTTTCAAGCGATTCCCCTGCCTCATCTTCCCAAATGGCTGGGATTACAGGTGCCAGCCACCACACCCAGCTAATTTTTGTGTTTTTTAGTAAAGACGAGGTTTTGCCATGTTGGCCAGGCTGGTCTCAAACTCCTGACCTTGTGATCCACCCACCTTGGCCTCTCAAAGTGCTGGGATTACAGGCGTGAGCCACCGCGCCTGGCTGCTTGGCTTAGTTCTTAAGGGTTGGGTTCTGCCTAACTTTGCACTCTGTACTTGATTTTGTTGGTACTGCTCCTTTACACTGTCTTCCTTGCCTTCTTTGCCTAGATCCTATCATCCTTCAGGTCTCGGATTGGGTGTCACTTCCTCTGTGGAGCCACCTTAGTGGTTTCAAGTAATGTCGCTTCCTCCTCTATTGGTTCTTATGTTTATCTTATGCCATTAGAGTGACCATGACTTTCACAAGGTCAGGGACTGTGTCTTCAATCATCTGCCACTATTGCCTGGCCCATTGTTACATACTCAGTAAATGCTAAGTGATTGAAAACAGATTACACTTTTGGCGGAATTCTCCAAAGTTTTGAATGCGTTACTGGGTTTTCTAAAATGCCCGTAAGATTACCAAGGAATCATTTTGACTTGGGAGAACAATGTTTAGAGAAGGTTTTAGGTAAGGTAGTTTATATCTTGTGCTTCAACATTTTTATTTCAGTTTAAACATATACAGCAAAAAACAAAACTTGTTTGAAATCTTATTCTAATGTGCCAGAAAATTTAGGAAAGTGGGCAAGTATTAGATTTAAAACAAGCTTTGATAAGATTAAAGGCTCTGAGAATCAGAACGGTTTTGTTTTTGGTTGTGGCATTTTAAAGCTTTAATTTTGGCTGTGAAATATTGCACATGACAGATTTCGTTCCAGCCTGTTTTTTTCCGGTCAGAAATGTGTGATGGTTCACTTTTGGCAGTTGCACTATGTGAAAGGGCTTGGGTCAGCACCACTGTGCAGAAAAGGGTCAGTGAGCGTTCAGATGAAAGGGAAAACACTTTTAAAGAGCCTTTATATATTGCTGATGTAATAAGACAAAACTTATTATAAGCTTGAAACTCTCACCATGTTCTTGCTTTCTCCTTCATCTCTCAAATGCTTTGCCAAATTAACCACATCAACTAATTTTACAGAAAATGGATTGCTGAAGAAGCTTCTTCAGAAAGTCTCTCTCTCTTGTCTTCCAAAAGGACATAAGTCTCCTTTGTACTTCTGTGAAAATCTTAAATGGCCGCTTAAAGAGAGCAGGCAGCTTGTTGTACTTCAGTGAGTGATAAAGTACAACCGCCTATTTTTCAGTTGAGTTGGGGGAAGAACTGTATCCTACTGTTGCTTTAAGATATGATTTTATTATTGTCAGGACAGATAACAAGCTAGGATTTTCTCAGAGCAATAACTGACAAGTTAGATTACTGTCTGTGGCTCTTAAACAATGTAACATTCTTGAATTAAGGGAGAAAAGTACTCAGGTAGTCTTTGAAGGAAGTCTAGATTCTGTGCATGGCTATAGGGTTGCCCTCTGTTTCAATTTTTTCTGAGTAGATAAGGAAGTGTAAGCCTTCTCCAAACCCTGGAAAAGCCTTTGCTCTCTCTCAAATTTGTGCTGGCATGTTATCTGGAGTGTGATGGGGCCCTTTGCCAGTCACCATGGAAACTGATGAAGGTTCTAGTTCTGTCCTTTGGGCTATTTGGGGTGGCTTAAATAAAGGATGACCAATGTGTCTAATCCTGTTCTTCACATATGCATTTTCTTTAAAAATGATTAAAAATACAACTTACTTAAGGAGGAATAGGATATCTGTATCGTGTTTCTATTAGGCTATTTAAAACATTGTGTGCAGCTGAAGGGTATCCTGGCCAAGAAACGTTAATGAAAACTGTCATTCTGGATAGGCATAATTCCACTGGTTTCTGATGTTGTCTGTTAGTTCCCAAGCTGATATATGCAACAGAATAACAAATGCTAATTTTCCATTACCTACTTAGTGATGGAAAGGGACTTGTCATAGAGATTAAGACATGGGTAGTATTTTAGTATGTCATTGCCAAGTGAAATGTGGTTTCAGTGGTGGTGTCAGATATAAAACTTAAAAGCATCTATGAGCAATTAAGGCATTAATTATTCTGATTTTGCAGACATCTCATAGTACATCTTCCAAAATGACCAGTCCATAGCTAAAGTTAGGGGAAAGAAGTCTCATGGTAATCTTTAGATGTCCGTATTTTGGCAGTCCCTCCTATTCTCTTAGTGGAGCACAGAGGAGGAAGATCTGAGCAGAAACTATTAATATCTAGGGTGTTACCTGGTGCTGATAGAAGAATATTTCGTAATTAGTTAATTTAAAAAATTGAGGTGAAATTCATATTGATAGAGTTTTGGATTATGAGCCACACTGATTACATTGTGAAGAATTTGTTCCATTTTCAAGGTTTGACCCTGATTGAAAAGGCAAAATGGGAACTTAAGATGATTGAGGCTTGCCTCTTGGTTGTTTCAAATGACATGCTTTCCTTTAATGTCCGATAAAGGCTATTTATATGAAATGAAAATCAAGGGTATAATACTCAGTGCTTCTACAAATAAAATTTTATTAATTAATTCAATGTTTTACTGAGTACTTTACATGTGCTGTGCACTCTTTTTAGTCCTAGAGATATAGTGGTAAAATGTGTAAGTTTCTATTCTTAAGGAGTTTATAGTGTATTGGAAGAGACATAATAAACATATACTTTTAGGTAGTTATAATGGTTACAAAAATTAATAAAACAGTGTAAGGATGTAGAAAGTGATGGGAGGTCTGGGTGCTGTGGCTCACGCCTTTAATCCCAACAACTTAGGAGGCTGAACTGGGAGAATTACTTCAGGCCTGGACTTTGAGACCAGCTTGAGCAACATAGTGAGATCCCCGTTTCTACAACAACAATTAGCTGGGCATGGTGGCATACAGTTGTATGCCAGCTGTATGTATGCCAGCTGGCATACAGTTGTATGCCAGCATACAGCATAAGTAGCTGGCATACAGTTGTATGCCCAGCTACTTAAAAGGCTGAGGCAGATCACTTGAGCCTGGGAGTTCGAGGCTGCAGTGAGCTATGATCATACCACTGTGCTCCAGCCTGGGCAACAGAGTGAGACCGCCATCTCTAAAATATAAAAAATAAAATAAAAAGAAAGTGATAAAAAAAAAAAGAAAGTGCAATTTTAGATAAGGATGTCAGGGAAGAGATCTCTGAAGACATGACATTTGAGCAGACATCTGAATGAATTGAGTAATTGCACCACAGGAAGAGCAAAAGCCCTGAGGTAGAATCAACTTGGATTATTTGAAGTGTTTTTATAAACGGGAGGAAAGCCTCATGAACAGAATAAACAGGAAGAAAGTCCATGTGATTAGAGTGGACTAGGGGAAAGGTAGATAGAGGCATGTCATGCAGAGCCTCATAAGCCATGGTGGAAATTTGGATTTTTTTCTGAGTACAGTGTAGTGGGTTTTTCACCAGGGCAGTGACAGTCTAATGTACTCCTTAAAAAGATCTGGCTGTAATACAGAGAATAGAGTATAGGAGAATAAAAATAGAACAAGACGACTACCTAGTAGCTAATGCCACTGTGTAAGCTAAAGTTGATAGCTTGGACTATGGTGGAAGAGGTAGTGATAAGTACATAGGTTCCAAAGATATTTTGAAGATAGAGCAGGAGGACTTGCTGATAAATTGGATATGGATAGTGAAGGAAAGAGATGTTTTTTTTGTTGTTGTTGGTATATGCATAATATAAAATATGCATAATATAAAACTGACCATTTTAATGATTTTAAAGTGAGAAGTTCAGTGGCCTTAAGTACATTAACATTGTTGTGTAACCATCCTCGCTGTTCATCCCCAGCACTTTCTTATCATTCCAAATGGAAACTCTATTCATTAAATAAGAATTCCCCATTTTCCCTGTTCCTAGCCTCTAGTCACCACTAATCTACTTTGTCTCTGAATTTGACTGTTCCAACTCATATAAGTGGAGTCATACAATATTTGTCCTTTTATATCTGACTTATTTGACTTAGCAAATTGTTATCAAGGTTCATCCATGTTGTAGCATATATTCAAATTTCACTTCTTTTTAGGTTCTCTGGTTTTGCTTTTAGCAACTATGTGAGTAGTAGTGAAATTTCCTGGGATGGAGAAGACTTTTGAAGGAGAGGTTAGGGGTTAAAATCAGTTCTCCTTTACACATGTTAAATTTAACAGACACCCAGGTGGATATGTTGAGTAAGTCTGGAGCTTGGAGGAGAGGTTGGGGCTGGAGATTTAAATTTGGGTGTCAGCATAGTATAGGTGGCTTTTAAAGCTATGAAACTGGCTAAGTTTACCTCAGAAGTAAGAGTAGACTTGAGAAAGTGGCCTTTTAACTAGTAAAATTTAAAGTTGTGATAAAGAATACATATATTCTAAGATGTACCCAAGTTGCTAAATTTATAGAATTTTAAAAGTTGGCATTGATTTTTAAATGTTTTAATTGATATAGCACATTAGTTTTAAGCAGTTATTTGCTTGTTATTTTGTTAGTCAATTCCTTTACTTTGGCTTGAAATAGTGGTAAGCCTTGTTTTTTTAGGAGTTCTCTGAGAAATTTAAAAAATAAATTTGTGTCAAGATGAATTGGGTACTGGCTAGAATGGTTATTTTCAGAAGTCACACATACAAATTTTATCATAGTAGGGACAGTTTGAAAATTAGTAGATGCCATAGATAATAGGATTAATTATATAAAATTAATTTATATATAAATATAAAATTAATAGATAATAGGATAAAGGGGGCTTGTTTATGAATGGAGTATTTTAGTGAGCAAACATCAGGTGTGTATGACTAAGGGTGGCAGCTATGCAGGGGAAGGATGTTTTGGGGAAAATTTGTGTACTTTTTTTTTT
>NW_016812332.1:2987950-2992012 GCF_001698545.2 Rhinopithecus bieti | reverse complement strand
TTAACAGCAGAGAGGCTTTTTAGTTAGACTACTGGTCTCTTTTCTTTTCTAAAGGATTAAGTTTCAAAAGAAGGATGAGACCATTCTTGTGGGGTGAGATGGGGGTGGAGGAAATACTTGGAACAAGAGGAATGTTTGCAACAATACTGGAGTAGAACTTTTCCCTAGACGGTGTGGTTCGTAGGCATCTGACCAAGTCTTTCAGAGGCAAATCTTAGTATTACTTTTTTTTTTCTGTTTAATGAGAATTGCCTAACTTGATTAGCTCCCAGTTTTGTCTTTACAATGGTCATACCACAGAGCTTGTGAATACTAATTCTTTTAAATTTTCTTATTATAAATGATACATGTTTTGAGCATCATATCTTTGCAAAAGTAGCCTGGTAGTAGAAATTGTTTCTGTAATAGATAAAAAAGGATTTAGTTTTATGTTACTAAAGGATGTTATAGTTAATCAAAAGAAAAAGGAAAATTTGAAGATTTAGAGAGTCTACCCAATGTCATTTTTAAAGGAGAAAATTAAAGTCAGGAAAGAACAGACTTGCTTGGAAACATGTCCTATAAATGGAACTTGAGTAGCTAACATCTGCCTGTGACAAAATTCCCTGCAAGGCTGCTATTTTTCCTTGTAGTCCTTGAGTTAGGGCACTGACATTTTCATATTTGTCGTGGAAATGATTGTGATAATATAAATGATGTTTTATTTTTATACATGATTAGATAGGGAAGATGGAAGCCAGCTGTTTAAATGCATGTCTTATGAAATGCTGCAGGAAATGTAACATAGGCTGTAGTAAATCAAAGGTGGCAGAGAGGGTATTGCTGAGACTCATGGAGCAGGGATAGGGCAGATAACCTCTTCTTGTTTCTCTTGGTGACTATTGGTTTTAGCTCTTGCAGAGTTGGGTAGGTTAGCCCATTACATCACACAGCATGTGGTTTTATGATTTAGAGAACTCAAGGCATTTCTGTAAAGCACGTTTATTAACTACCTGCTATATATTAGACACTGTGGTGGGAATTTTGGATAGAGTGGTAAATAAGATAGTTTGAGTTACTTATTTACATCTGTGATAAGTGCCACAAAGAGGTCCTATCGTCAGAAGAGCAGTTAACAGGATACTGATCCTAATGTGAGGGTTGAGAGAAGACCTCCCCCAGGGAATAATACTAATTAGATCTGCTTTCCTGCAACCATTACTACTCCCTATCTCTAAGGGCAATAGGAACAATTTTAAGCATGGCATAAAACTGGTCAGATTTTCTTAAAAATTACTTTGCTGTTGTATGGAGAATGGAGGGGATGTTAGAGTGCACACTGGAGATCAGGTTAGACTATTACAGTAACCTCAGCAGGAAAGAGCATGGTGATATCTTAGACTGGAGTGTTGACATTGGAAATTGAGAAGGAGGTAGAATTGCTAGGTCTTGGTTATGGATTGGATGTGGGAGAGGAGAGGAAGGGCTCAAGGATGACCGCTATTGCAGGTTCTTGACTGTACAACTGAGTTGATGTTAGGTATATTTTCCCAATGCATTTGAAAATAATATGTATATTTTCAAGTTTGGTATACAGAATTGCCCTTGCTTATGAAAATTCACAAATGTGTTGTATTTTTCCAGTCATCCTTTGGTCAAGATGCAAAACCACAAGACTTTTCAGCCTTTACTGTTTTACCTACTATTAAGTAACCTATGTATTTAATTAAGGCTTGCTAATTGTCATAATTGACTGAAGTTCCAGCAGTTTTCTTTTTTTTTTTTTTCCCTGACAGGGTCTTGCTCTGTTGCCCAGGCTGGAGGCACCCAACCTCTGCCTCCTGGGCTCAAGCAATTCTCCTACCTCAGTCACCCAAGGAGCTGGTACTACAGGCAAGTGCCACCACGCCTGGCTAATTTTTAAATTTTTTTGTAGAGATGGGGTCTTATTATATTGCCAAGGTTGATCTTGAACTCTTGGGCTCAAGTGATCCTCCTATGTTGGCCTACCAAAGTGCTGGGGTTACAGGCATGAGCTATTGCACCTGACCACCAGCAGTTTTTTAAAAACAGCTTTAGAGATGTAGTTCACATATTGTGCAGTTTATCCATTTGAAGTGTACAATTCAGTGGCTTTTAGTATATTCACAGAGTTTTACATCCACCACCACCAATTTTAGAACATTTTCATTACTCCCAAAAGAAACCCCATACCCCTTAACTGTTACCCTTAATTCTCCCATGTACCCAAACCCTAGGCAACTACTAATCTACTTTTTGTCTCTATAGATTTGCCTATTTGGGGTATTTCGTATAAATGGAATTGTCTTAGGTTGGGCTACTGTAACAAACTACTATAGACTGTGTGGCTTAAACAACAACGTATTTCTCACAGTTCTGGAGGCTGGGAAGTCCAGGATCAAGGTGCTGGCAGATCCAGTGTCTGGTTGAGGGCCTGCTTCCTGGTTTGCAGGTTACCTTCTCATTTTATTGGATTATCACATAGTGGAAAGAGAGTGAGAGAGCTCTTTGGGGTCTCTTTTATAATGACTGTAATCCCATTCATGAGGCCTCCACCCTCATGGCCTGATTATCTCCCAAAGGCCCCACCTCCCAGTACTTTAACATTGGAGGTTAAGATTTCAACATATGAATTTTGGGGGACACAGATACTCAGTCCACAACAGGAGTCATACAATATGTGCTTTTTCTGACTGGTTTCTTTCACTCAGCATGTTTTCAAGGTTCATCCATGTTGTCGTGCAGGGGTGTCCAATCTTTTGGCTTCCCTGGGCCACATTGGAAGAAGAATTGTCTTGGGCCACATATAAAATACACTAACACTAGCGATAGTTGATGAACTTAACAAAATCACAAAAAAATCTTATAATGCTTTAAGAAAGTTTACGAGTTTGTGTTGGGCCACATTCAAAGCTGTTTTGGGCCATATGCAGCTCTCGGGTTGTGGGATGGACAAACTTGTTATAGTGTATTTAGTACTTCATTTCTTTTTATTGCTGGATAATATTCCATTGTATGGATAGACCATATTCTGTTTATCGATTTAATCAGTCAATGGACATTGGAGTTTTCCATTTTTTGGCTATTATGACTCATGCTGCTATGAACATTTGTGTGCAAATTTTTGTGTGTACGTATGTTTCAGTTCTCTTAGATATATACCTAGCAATGGAGTTGGTGATCAGATGGTAACTGTCTGTCTAACTGTTTGAGGAACTGCCAGACTGCTGTCCATATTTCTGTTCCATTTCACATTCCCACTAGCAGTGTATGAGGATTTGATTTTCTCTGTATCCTCACATTACCATTAGCAGTGTATGAGGATTTGATTTTCTGTCTTTTTGATTATAGTCATTCTCATGGTTATGAAGGGTTATCTTGTGGTTTGATTTACATTTCCTTACTGTGTTTCTATTGGACTAAAATGTTAATGACATTGAAGCTGGGAAGTTTACTGGCTGACATAGAATTTAAGACGTCATTTTAATTCTTAGAGAGTACAGATGAATTGGCATATACAAGTAAGTATTTTCAGCATTTTGTAATGCTTAACATTATCTTTATGATTCTCATTTAGCAACTAACAATTAAAATATATTTTGTATCTTTTTTTTTTTTTTTTTTTTTGAGGCGGTGTCTCGCTCTGTCCCCG
Source organism: Rhinopithecus bieti (assembly GCF_001698545.2). Lineage (NCBI taxonomy): Eukaryota > Metazoa > Chordata > Mammalia > Primates > Cercopithecidae > Rhinopithecus > Rhinopithecus bieti. The sequence goes on along the minus strand of NW_016812332.1, from coordinate 2,988,360 downwards.
GACTGGAGTGCAGTGGCCAGATCTCAGCTCACTGCAAGCTCCGCCTCCCGGGTTTACGCCATTCTCCTGCCTCAGCCTCCCGAGTAGCTGGGACTACAGGCGCCCGCCACCTCGCCCGGCTAGTTTTGTATTTTAGTAGAGACGGGGTTTCACCGTGTTAGCCAGGATGGTCTCGATCTCCTGACCTCGTGATCCGCCCGTCTCGGCCTCCCAAAGTGCTGGGATTACAGGCTTGAGCCACCGCGCCCGGCCTATGTTTTGTATCTTAAGTTGTACAAGGTTTGAAGTACTTGAAAAATAATTTTCCTTAAACCCCCAAACACTTTTGTTGCAGGGGTTTTCCCCTTTAAACTGCAATAGTCATTCCTTTGGCCCTTAACACAGTTGATAATATCTTTTTTTTTTTTTTT
>NW_016812332.1:2978514-2983935 GCF_001698545.2 Rhinopithecus bieti | reverse complement strand
ATTTTTATTTTTTTGAGACGGAGTCTCGCTCTGTCGCTCAGGCTGGAGTGCAATGGCATGATCTCGGCTCACTGCAAGCTCCGCCTCCCGGGTTCACGCCATTCTCCTGCCTCAGTCTCCTGAGTAGCTGGGACTACAGGCGCCCACCAACATGCCCGGCTAATTTTTTGTATTTTTAGTAGAGACAGGGTTTCACTGTGTTAGCCAGGATGGTCTCGATCTCCTGACCTTGTGATCCGCCCGCCTCGGCCTCCCAAAGTGCTGGGATTACAGGCGTGAGCCACTGCCAACTTGGTTAGAATATCTAAGTGATTATGGACAAATTCAGTTGAACCAATCCAAGAACCATCTGTACTAGACACTGTGTTTACCCATGGTGCCACCCTCACCAAGCCTCCAGCCTTGTGAGGAAAACAGATATATTAATACATATTTATTTACATAGAAGGAAGAATGTGGCAAGTACAGCAGTTAGTGGGTATAAATAGCATATTAATACGAGAACAGAGAGAAATTAATTCCAGCCCTTCAAAGGTAATAATTTGAAGGTGAGGTGTAGTTTTGGCAGGTAGAAAAATAGCAGAAGATAATTCTAGGTTGAAGGAACTATGTAAGCAAAGTCGTAGCAAGAAATGACAAGATATTTGGAATGAGAACTACAGAAAGTAGCTCAACTAGAGAGTAGTGCGGTGGAGTGGCATTTCTGCATTTCTCTTTGCTTAATTCTTATGGTCACAAGATGGCTGCCCCACTGAATTATAAAGAGGAAGAAAAAGTGTGTTGCCTTGTTTTCATTTACAAGGAAAGAAAACTCTCACTAGACATTTTCTAGCTTCACTGATCAGGATTGGATCTCATAAATATCCTTTAGCTGCAAGGAAGACTGGGAATGTGGAGAATCTAAGACTTTCTACCTTTCCAGTGGGAGGTGAGTTCTGCCTATGAAAAGGAGGGGTGAGGTTAGGAGTTACTGTTGGGTAGCAACCAACAGTGTCTATAGATGATAATATCCTCTAGTTGTAAAAAAACAAAGGAAGAGATAGATTGAGTCCAAGTTTGGGTAGTGAATGAAAAAAATGGTGATGCCATTTTCCAAAATGAATTTCTCAATCTAAAATTGAATTGGGTCCTTACTCTATTAATGTCACTTACCTGAATCTAACCCTCAGTGTTTGGGACTCTATAATCTCACTTTCTGATCATGAAACCTAATGGAAAATAGAGGAGGCACCTGGAAGTAGTACAGTGGTTTTTAAATGCTACTTCTAGGACTGGTGCCAACTTCCTGCATAAAAATCACCTGGGAGCTTGTTAAATAAATCAAAATCTCTGGGAATTGGTATTTTTAGGTCTGGGATTTGACCATCAATTTTGTTAACAAGCTCCTCAGGTGATTCTGATACATGGCTAGGCTTGGGTACTTTTGGTAGAAAAAGTATGGGCTATGGATTCAAGCAAATCTGAATTTGATTCCAACTCTTCACTTATTAGCTGTGTGAACTTAGGCCAGGCATTTGATCTGTCACAGCTCAGGTCCCTCATCTGCTAAATGTGTAGTAATAATAATAATGATAATGGTTACTTTACGGAGCTTTTGTGAAATGTAGAGCTATCATATGTGTAATGTCACTAGTATAACGCCTGGCATGTAGTGAGCATTCATTAACTCTGGCTGTTATTATGTGTTAGCTTATAGTAAGTATGTGCATTTAATTTAGCATAGAAACACAAATTTCTGTACAACTACAACAAAAAGAAAAGAAGCAGAATATAATAAATTGCTTCTGTTGTTGCTTACTGTTATTTTCTAGGCTAAAGCATATGAGCCTTTATTTTCTTAACTGCATTTTTGGCTATGTCTGTACTCTGTTATCTGTATAACTTAAAAAATGGCTGATATACCACAAACTCTAATTTCTGTGAAATATGCTACTTAATATTTACTAGAGGCTATTTTTCATAGTGATCTCATGTAAAACCTTAAACTAGACATGGTTCCTGCTCTTAAACAAAACCAGACAATATAAATTCAGATAAAATAATAAGTGCACATTAAGGATCATTTTGTTATTCTTAAAGCTTTTATAGTTGCCTGGGTTAATAATTAGAATGTTATTTTTGATGGTTGTTTTGTATGAGAAATAAATACCCACTGAGAGTGAATGCTTGTTTTTTCTGCTTCCGTGCATAAAGAGGTCTTGGTGCACAGAAAGGAGAAAGATGCTAACATTGAATACATACTTTCTGCTAGGAATTTGACTTAATTTGTTGTATTGGAAAGAGGCAGCATATTGTAATGTTACCTGCAGACTCTGAAGCCCCGTTGCCTGGGTTCTTATCCCATTTTCTGCACTTGCACTACCTGACCTTGGATAAGTTACTAACCTTTGTGTGCCTTGATTTCTTCATTGAGGGTTATTGTATACCTACTTCATAGGGTTGTCATGAGGATTAAATAATTTAAAATATGTAATGTGTTTAGGACGTACCTGGCACATAGATAGTAGTATATACACTGTGTGCATATAGTACTGTTAGGTATTCTTTAAGTTTCACAAATTTGCAGTGCTCTATAATCTTCACAAAAATCCTATAAATTAGATCTCTCTCTCTTTTTATTTTGGTCTTAAAATGTCTTTATTGTATTTTAAAAAGTAGATCTTAATCTTTACTGGTAAGAAAATTGAGGTTTGATGAGGTTAATAACTTAGCCATAATCACCCATCTGTTAAGTGATACAAATACTAGTTTGCTTTTTCTGCATCCTCCTATGCCTTTAATATGTTAGTTATTTTGTTAAAAAATACCTTAAAAATAGTAATCACCTGACCGAGTGTGGTGGCTCACGCCTGTAATCCTGGCATGTTGGGAGGCTGAGGCAGGCAGATTACGAGGTCAGGAGTTCGAGACTAGCCTGGTCAGTATCTGTTATTGACCCTTAATTTAAAATATTGCATCAAGGTGTAACAGATTAAAACAAGTCATATTGTAATAACAATTTAAATGATATTAATTCCGTGTATATTACTTACCTGGGCTTAGGTGCTAACATTTTTATAGCATCATTTTCTAGGTAATAATCATTGTGGTGCCTTGATAATTTTCATAGTTTTGAACTTTAATTTGATAGAGTTGTATAATAATGTCTATACGTGAATACATTACAATTGTTTATTTTACTCATGACTTAGATGATGTCTGTGATGGAGTAAGTTATCTAAATCCTCAAGTTTCATACATTTTATAGAAAATTCAAGCAATTATGCTAATGGAAAACCTGTAATATATATTAATAATATTAATTGATTTGAAACCTGTGTGTCTACCTCTATGGTGTCTTTTATAAGAATAATTTAGTGTACAGAATAAGAAACTTAACATCACATATTAAAATGAAAGATAAAGTGTTTTTTAAAAAAATTGAATGTATAATAGAGGGGTGAAAGTGTATTAGATTAGATCCTAAAGCCAATCTTCTATTAGGTATCTTTCCTTACCCGTTTGCTTTTCCTCCTCCTCCACAAGCACACACATACCACATTCAGTCAACACAGTTAAATAAAACACTGTGTTAAGATGATCTTCAGATAGGTAAAAATCTCCAAACTGCTTCTGCCTCCAACCCCTGCCATATTTTCTGTTATGGTTTTAGGCACATAGCATTATGTATAACATGCTTTGAAATTTCCCATTAGAAGCAGTAGCAATATTGTTAGCAGTAGCTCTAAAGAAGCTGTTGGCTGGATGTTTCCTCCTCAGTTCTCTTTGGCCTACCTTTTAAAACTTTCTTTCAGTAAAGTGCAGCTTGCTGTCAGTAATTAATTCTCCTTACTTTGTTCAACGAAATTGCAGAATTTGCTTATGAGTTAGAATGACAAGCCTTACCCTCATTTTACATTTAGTATATTGTACCATAGTTTCCCTTTATGTGTAACATATAGGTGGCAAAACTACTCCACATCCTCTGAATTTCATTACCTGATTCTGTCTAATAAGAATTTATCCAAATCTTTCTCATAGAACAATCCTTTTTCTTTTCTTTCTTTTTTTTTTTTTTTTGAGTCGGAGTCTCACTCTGTCGCCCAGGAAGGAGTGCAGCATCGTGATCTCAGCTCACTGCAACGTCCCCCTCCCAGGTTCAGGCAGAATAATCCTTTCTAAAAATTTTTTATTTTATTTTTTGAGACGGAGCCTCTCTTTGTTGCCCAGGCTGGAGTGCAGTGGCGTGATCTCGGCTCACTGCAAGCTCCGCCTCCCGGGTTCACGCCATTCTCCTGCCTCAGCCTCCCGAGTAGCTGGGACTACAGGCGCCCACCACCACGCCCGGCTAATTGTTTTCTATTTTTAGTAGAGACGGGGTTTTACTGTGTTAGCCAGGATGGTCTCGATCTCCTGACCTCATGATCCTCCCGCCTTAGCCTCCCAAAGTGCTGGGATTACAGGCGTGAGCCACGGTGCCTGGCCAGAACAATCCTTTTTTTAAAAAATTATTTACCTTTTTTCTAACTTGGCTTTCACTAATTCATTTTTCCTCTCTCATTTTTTTTTTTTTCCATCAGGAAATTATTTCCCCCATCCCATCTTCTTGAGGAACAGGAAGGGCCTTTAATTTTTAGCGGAGCAATGTTGGAAGGGTCATTGAGGAGAAGAGAGCAGAGCATATGGAACTGTGGGTTTCAAAACCAGCTCTGCTGGGCTGCTCTGATTTTGAGTCGGAAGGGTGGATCAAGTGCTCTGTTCATATCTGATCTTATAATTGCTTTTCTTTAGAAGAGCTGCTCTCAGAATTATAAATACTCTTCCCTGCATTGCAGTTTAGTTAAGGACATTCTTAAGGAATTGATGTTAGTTTTCCAGCATCTTTGCTGAAGTACTTTATTTATTTGTTCTTGTTTAGTTAGGTTTCTAGGTCCCCAGGCTTTGATTCTGGCAACAAAATGACTAGTTGGTATCACAGATAACTATGATTTTTAGAGCTTAGTGTCTATAAGCATCTTCTGCATTTTTATAAGCACTACATGGTAGTAGAAGGCTTTCTAATTTTCTCTGTATTTGAAGACTTTACTTACTAAGGGCTTTAAAACCTTTTATTTTATGTTTTTTAAATTATACAGACCAAGAATTTAAAGTTTTTCTTCTCTTAATCTTAGGTGTTTTATTCCTGATTTACTTTTCTCCCCATACTAAATGAAAATGTGGCACTTAAGGCAACTGTTTTCCTGTTAAAGAAGAAGTTGCTTCTCCAGTTCTGGAAAGAAAAACCCAAATTTGCAGCTTTTTTATATTGAAACCTGTTGTACTAAATCTTGCTAGTAAGCAGATAAAAAAGTTCCTTCTTTTGGGTAACTTTTCATACCATGTTGTGGCTTTAGTTTTCAAAGATTTAGACAGTGTATTTTATCATATATATATATATATATA
>NW_016812332.1:2963774-2977952 GCF_001698545.2 Rhinopithecus bieti | reverse complement strand
CCTCCCAAAGTGCTGGGATTACAGGTGTGAGCCACTGTGCCCAGCCATATTTTTTAATGAAGCCATCATAGAACCATATCCATTCTTTGTACTAGATTTTCTTTCATGAAGTCTATTTTTTTTGGAGTTGAGGTCAATAGAGAAATGAAGATGATATTAGATTTTCTGAGGAGAAAATGGTTGTTAGGAATAGACTGCAAAGAAATTTATGACCCCCTTTTTAACACCAGAATATTTTTAAGCTATATATTATTGTATAATTATTATATAATAATATTATTTAATTTTAAGTCCTATAACTTAAAATGTTAGTGTAGAAGTATTAGAAGAGGGACTTTCTTGAAATCATAGTATGTTAAAGCTTATAAGAGACCTTAGGGATCGTATAGTAAGCAATACTGAAATTCTGGAGTAACAGATGGAAGTTTGTTCATTCATTCATTAGTTTTACCCATTCAACAAATATTTAATTTTTACCATTCAGAATACTTGGGGATATTCCTGTCCTTATGGAGCTTACAGTAAATAGATAATAAACATCACAAGTAAGTTAAACAGTATGTTAGAAGGTGATACAAGTCAACTGAGATGGGGGAGGGGTAGTGCTTAAGGGTTAATGCTGGTTTGCATTTTAAAATATGATAGTCTCCATTGAAAAGATGACACTTGAGCAGAGAAGAGAAGAAAATGAGAGTAGACTATATGACTATCTGAGGGAAGAGTATCTCAGGGAGAAGGAAGAGCTGGGACAAAGGCCAATAGGTGGGAGCAAGCCTAGTATACTATGCAAAGAATAGTAATAAGGCCAATGTGTTTTCTGGAGGAAGAAGTGGAATGGAGTAATAGGTGATGAAAATTACTAGGTTTGGGAGGCAGGAGGTGGGTGGGGAGCTGGCTGGGTTATATGGGGTGAATGGTTTTAAGGACTTCGGCTTTTACAGGAATGAAATGGGAGGAGTGATGGCAATGAAGGGTTTTGAGCAGAGTAATAACACAATCTGATTTATGTTTCATCTGAATCATTCTTGCAACCCTGTTGAGAAGAAGTGCTGGGGTAAAGTCAGATTTAGCAAATAACAAATTTGAATTTCAGATAAACAACAATTTTTTAATGTATATGTCCCATGCAATATTTATTGATTATTCACACATAAGGCAGAATGTTTACTATATATTTTTAAAAAATCATTTGAAAAAGGACATCTTTAATGTTATTGTTGATTACTGTAGATTATTATTGTTATTATGATCCTGCTGTTCCCAAGGCTTAGTAGCAAATTTTCATCTCTCTTTCCTGTATTATCTATATTTCGGTTTTTCATATTGTGGTCATCTTATACCCTAGAGTGCTACATATATAGGTTGTTGGATGGCAGCCTGGACCTAATGAATCAGAATTTCTGGGATGTAATAGGGAATCTCTGTAACTACCTACTCTTCTAGGTTCTGGGTATATAGTAGTGAACAAAGCATGCAAAAATCCTTACCCTCATGTGATTTAGATTCTAGTAGGGGAGATAGTAAACAATAGGTAAATACATTTGCACTCCATATCTGCTGGTTTTGCATCTGTGTATTTAACCAACTGTGGATCAAAATATTTTAAAACCCAATAAAATAACAATACAACAATAAAAAGTAATACAAATAAAAATACAGTATAATAACCATTTACATAAAATTTATATTGTATTTGGTATTATAAGTAATCTAGAGGTGATTTAAAATATATGGGAGGGTGTGCACAGGTTATGTGCAAATACTATGCCATTTTATATAAGAGTCTGAAGATTGGCTGGGTGCGGTGGCTCACGCCTGTATCCCAGCACTTTGGGAGGCCAGGGCAGGCGGATCATGAGGTCAGGAATCGAGACTATCCTGGCTAACACAGTGCACAGTGAAACCCCATCTCTACTAAAAATACAAAACAATTAGCCAGGCGTGGTGGCAGGCGCCTGTAGTCTCCTGGCTACGCGGCCGACTGAGGCAGGAGAATGGCATGAACCTGGGAGGCGGAGCTTGCAGTGAGCCAAGATGGCGCCCCTGGGCGACAGAGCGAGACTCAGCCTCAAAAAAACAAACAACAAACAAAAAAGATTCTGAGGATTTTGGTATGGGGTCAGAGGTGTCCTGGAACCATAGCCGTGCAGATACCTAGAGACAACTGTATATAATATGTTGAATACTAATATAGATACTAAGAAGAAAGAAAAAGCAGGGTGGGGAATAGGAAATGTGTAGTGTTATGGTAAGGGAGTTGCAATTTTAGATAGTGTGGCCAGTGAATGCCTTACTATATGGTTATGTTTAAATCAAGACATAAAGGAAGTAAGAGACAGGTGGATACTCAGGGGAATGGGATTTCTGACTGAAGGAATAGCAACTGCAAAACTCCTAGATCTGGGGTGTTCCTTGTGTGTTTAAGAAGCTGCAAGAGGGTAATATATATGGAGTGGATTAGAAAAGGGGAGAGTAGGAGATGAGGTGAAAGAGGTATGGTAAGTGGCTGGTGGTTGTTGATTAGTGGTTAGGCTTCATGATACATTGGAGAGAGACTTGGGATCCTAGACCCCAGGAGTGACATTATCTCTGGGCCTTAGTTTCTTCATTACTAAAAATTAGGAGACTAAAATGATCTCTTAGGTTTCTTCCTACTCTAAAATAGAGTCTTTAATTTGAAATTGATTATTGGCCAGATGTGGTGGCTTACACCTGTAATCCCAGCACTTTGGGAGGTCGAGGCAGGAGGATCACTTGAGCCCCAGAGTTTGAGACCAGCTGGGGCCACGTGGTGAAAACCTGTCCCTATAAAAAATGAAAAAAAATTAGCTGGATATGGTGGCCGGTGCCTGTAGTCCTAGTTACTCAAGACATTGGGGTGGGAGGATTGTTGCTTGAGCCAGGAAGATCAATGCCCCTATAGCCCTGCTGCACTCTAGCATGGGCGACAGAGCAAGACCCTGTCTGAAAAAACAAACAAAAAGAAATCTGTCATTTATCTTCCATTTCTACTTTGTACCTCTTTTGAGAGCAGTTATTAATACTTTATCATTTGGGATTCTTCTGTATGTTTCCTGAGCTCCTCTCAGGTTGTGTTCCAATGAACCAGGTGATTTTTTTTTTCTTTTATGCTGCTCTTGTTTCTCTTTTTTCCTGATTGAACTTGAAGATTTAGACAGTCCTTTGATAAACAGTAGGAAATTTTTCTCTTATCACCTTGTTAACCATTAGCTCTTCTGACAATCAGATTCTTATTTTTTTTTCTTTTTGTTTTTTTCTTTATTTTTTTTTTTTTATCAGATTCTTATTTAATCTTAGCTAATAGAATTTGGAAACAGATATTTTCTCTACTAAGAGATTGAAATTCTTATGATTGGCAGCTTGATGTAAAGCTAGGCAGAAAGGAAGAAAGAAGAGGTTTGAATAATTTCTAAATTGAATAAACACCAACTGCCAGTCCAAGATTAAACTGAATATAATATACAGGGAATCATGGGAGTCTTAGCAGGGTACTTCTGTAGAAGTACAACTTTTAGGTAGGTCTTATTTAGAAATAATCGAGTGGGAGCGTTCTAAGATATTGTTTTGATGGGTTCTATTAGCAGAAGACATGGATAAAAGGAACATGTCATGAAGCTTTACGATCTTATTTAGTATAAATTGTGTTGGAAGAACAAAGCAGTATCAAAACTGTGGTTTGTGTCTTTGAAATTCAACACACAAAAATAGGACATGTAGGCTCTCAAATTGCAGCTTTCATGCAGTAGTAATAAAACAGTATAATCACTCTTGAATAATTCTGCCACCTTTTACAACTTCCACAGGGTGTTATAAATTATAAACAAATCCAAAAAACTAATTGTTATCTTGGGGTTTGATCTATCTTGTTTTATGTCATCTGCTAGGTTTTGAGATCTGTAGGAGAGTCAGAAAAAGAGTATATTGTTAGATACCAACATTAGGTTAAGTTTATGGTGACATTAAAGATGATAATCACATTTTACAATAGTAAGTTTACAGTTATTTTTGCTAATAGTATTTTTTTTTAATCTGTTGTGTATTTGGTAGCTTTTGTAGTGAATATTCCTTTGAATCTGGCTGAAATTGAAGAAAATCCTAATTGGAGCTTTACTGACTAAATGTAATTATTATAGGAGGAGTAAGTTGGAAAGGATTCATAAAACTTAGCTGGTTAGACACCCAGCTGCATACATTTATTTATAGGCTTTTACCTTGCTCATTTATTTTCCTAACAGTATAAAACTGGAAGTTTAAAGTGAAAGACCATTTACATACTTAAAATAGGAACCTATTTAAAATAATGGAGTAAATTATGAAAACAAATGAAGTTTATTTGGCACTTTTGAACATTACTGAATTCTAGACTTGAAAATCTGTTTAAATTTATTTTTATAGCAATTGTAACTGTACTGCTCCAGTAGCTGTGCCAATTGTAAGTATAATATGCTTTAATTAATGTATGCTTTGGTGTTTCTGTTAATGGGCACTGATTTTATTCATGATAAATAAAATCTAAGCAAGACATCCTAATTTAGTTCCAGTAAAATAGTCTGAAATGTGTGCTTTTTATTTTTAAAATCTAGCCAATTAAGGATGAGAAAGTAAATCTTTACTGAGATAGCTCCTCTGACTCTGATGCTGAAAGAGATGACTGGCCTGCCTGCTCTTGGCGCTAACAGAATTGCATTGTTGGATGATTGAATAGCTTCATTATGAAAAACTTTACTCTCTAAATGGAATGTTGACTAACTATGACATATGGACCAAATCCTGCCAATTTTTGTGAAGTTTTATAGGAACACAGCCATGTTAATTTATTTACATATTGTTTATGGCTTCCTTGATACTACAGTGGTAATGTTGAGTAGTTACCACAGAGATCATATGATCCTCAACGTCTGAAATGTTTACTGTTGGCCCTTTAAGAAAAAGTGTCCTCTATATCTAAGTTTTTGGAGTTAGATCCTGTTAAAGTTCTGTTGGGGTTTATGAGGTTAGCATTTTCATGTTTAATTTCCCATTCTTCATTTTAAGAAAGAATATTTTAAATGGTCATTTTGAATGTAAGTTTCTGGCTTTCTCATTCATGAGTATGGATAATACCACCTTGCAGTGTTGCTGTGAGGATAAATGAAAAAATGTAAATAAAATGCTTAGCTAAGTGCCTGGCACCCAGAAGGAATTCAAGCAATGGGGAGATGCAATCAGGGAAAGTCTTAGTGTCTGGGTGATTTAAGATGGTATGTTTTTATAGGTTCTGATTTATACATAGGGCTAGCAGTGGAGGCCTAGTTTATCCGGCATCTTAATATGACTTTGCTGTCTAATGTCCCTTTATCCTGTTCTTCCTCAGTCCTTAATCCCTTTGCCCCTCTCTCTCTCTTTCCTCTCTTTCTCTTTTTCCCCGTGATCTTTATATTTTCCTCCCTTTGTTTCCTTTTTGATACATACAAGCATTGGTACTAAATTTAGGTTAGTCTCTTAGAGTATGTAGAGAACCTAATATGTAGAATATTGTCAGTTACTGTTATTTCTATTCTCTAGGAATCAGAAGAACTTGAAAATCTTGTAATTTCCCCTCCTTCTTAATTTTACATAACGTATATTGGTTGCAATCTAGGCATATGTAAAACCTACTCTTTACATAGCAAATGATAGGGGAGATCTTCAGTTCTTTTTTGACTATTGTGCCAAGAGTTCATCTTTAGCAAGCTTGGTTTTCTTCTAGAAGCAGGATAGATGATCGATCTTTCCTAACATTTTGAAGGAAACTTGAAAACCTAGTGATGATAAAATTGACCCTAGCAATCTTATATTTGTTAGAACACTTAGTTATGTTCTTGTTTCATGTAAACATAAACTTAAAAAGCTGTTATTTTACTTGACAGGTATTGTTAGATCAATTTGAAACTTAGGACCTAACCCTCTTCATGTTATTGTAAAACCAGCATTGATATAAATAAGAGAACAAGGAAAGAGAATCTTAAAATAGCTTTTGTTTTATTGGTATTTATTATTATTTGGTGGTAGTTTTAGTTCTTGTGTCATAAAATACAGAAAAGAGATAATAGGATGATAGTTATAGCATTAGCAGAACTTTATATAATAGAAGTAACAATTAGCCATATTTCTAGATTTAGGTCCCCTCATTTGAAAATCTTGTTATCCATAGTAAATTTAATTGTTTTAATTTAGCTAAATTCTTCTGTCTGTGGTTTAAAAAATAGTTAAATTGGTCAAATTGCTCATTGACTGTTCCTGCCTTCTTAAATCTGATACCTAAATGCATTAAGCTTAAATTTTATATACCACCATTCTATTAAAAATCAAGTATCCTTCCTATTTTCTCATTTATTTTACATAAGGCTGAGATTTTCATAGAGGCAGATATTAATCCCATTTTTTCCTCTGAGGTCACTGAGTCATACAGAGATATTATATGTATATATTTAAACTGCAGTTTTAGTCAGTATAAAGTTGGAAACATAAATGTTAGATTTACTTTATTTTGTATATTCATAGGAACCAGATAACCAATTTAAAAGTTTTCTTTTGTCTAGAAATAGGTAGGTGACATGGAAGATGAGTGATTGCTTCAGTTTTTCAAAAAATTTTGTCAAGGGGTTGAATTTTATTCTGCAGGATATGAGGAGAGTAATAGGAAAGCTGTAAGACTTGATGAAACGTAACTCTGAGACATATCGTGTTAGCGTTCTCTTTACTTGTAGATGAGCAAAACCAATAACAGATTGATTTCATCTATCAAAGGAGAAAGAAGAGAGGGGGAGAAGGAAAAAAAGAGACATATTTTTTAATAGTGAATTTTGTTTTCCTTTCCTTGGCTAAGCTGCTGATTAATTGATAGCCAGTGAAGAGCCCAGACAGGGTATCCTGTCCTTCAGCAGCTGGATGCATCATCAAAGAAAACAGTTTTAGTTGTTTCTGAATCCTCTAGAAGACGTTTGTATTTAATTGTGACTTGCATATAAGAGTTTGTCTCTGTGTTAGGTGTGCCAGTATCTTTGTTAGCGCTTCCATCTGATTTATGCCAGATCTGCATCAGAATTTCTCACTTGCTTTATTATGGCCCTGTTTCCATGATCTTTTTTTATTTTATCTTCTTTGGTGTGTTAGACAGGCTTTCCAAAAGTTAGTGTTGTGTCTTTGGGGTTTTGCTTACCATCACAAGTCATTATTTTAAAATTGTTTGCATGTAATTTGTTCTCAAACTCATGTTCAGATCAAAAAGGTCTTAGTCTGCTTGAGACTATGGAAGACCTGAACTACAATATGTAAAGCATATAGGGTGGATTTCTCTAGTCAGTTATCTAGACGATATTAGTAAATCATAAAAAGTATTGACCCTAAGCAATTTATGCTCTTTTACTTCACTGTTGCTTTGGAAGTTTAGGTTATGATTTGTAATATTTTGCCAATTTTATTTTCTGTAGTCAGATTACTGTTGCTATGTGCTTTGCCTTTGAGAAGAGTGGGAACAATCTTATGGTAAAGTGTTTTTGTTTTGTTTTATATTTTTATTTATTTTTTTACAGTCCAAGGCCATTGGTTTGCTAGATGTGGATGTGTATGGACCTTCAATTCCAAAGATGATGAATCTGAAAGGAAATCCGGAATTATCACAGAGTAAGTAAAGAAGAGATAAATATTATTATAATAGTTGCACTTTTATTAATACTTACTGGGTGTCAGACCTTATGCTAGATGCAATATATACTTTATACACAATGTAGTGTAAGTCCTCACTTAAGTTAATAGATTCTTGGAAACTGTGACTTTAAGTGAATGATACGTTAATTGATTTAAACAAGAGTTAAGTTCCTATGGCATATTTCTGGTCACAAAAACTTCACGAAACTTCTAAATAAAGACACAAAACACTTGTAATATTAAACAAAGAAATAAATTTGGGTTGTAAATACATTTAAGAAAGATTAATAAAAACAATATAATTATTTACACAATTTTTAGTGAATCAGTGAGTGAAAGCAGTCATAGTGGTGGTGGGTTAAATCAAGGAATAGGTGTTTGCAAAGTGAAAATTATAAGGAGCATCTCCTACCATCATGCAGTTCAAGAGTAACCAATATGGCAGATCATTGAGCATTTTCTTACTGCATCGTTTATTGTGCATTTGTATGATTATCATATACTTTACTAGTTTTTTTTTTTTTTTTTGAGATGGAGTCCCACCCTGCTGCCCAGGCTGGAGTGCAGTGGTATGATCTTGGCTCACTGCAACCTCTGCCTGCAGGGTTCAAGTGATTCTCCTGCCTCAGCCTCCCAAGTAGCTGGGACTACAGGTGCATGCCACCACACCCAACTAATTTTGTATTTTAGTAGAGATGGGGTTTCACCCTGTTGGTCATGCTGGTCTTGAACTCCTGACCTCAGGTGATCCACCCACCTCACCCTCCCGAAGTGCTGGGATTACAGATGTGAGCTACCACACCTGGCCCACTAATTTTATCTGGCAATCATTTGTATCTATTCATTCATCTTCCAACCCACTTATTCTGGTTCAGGGTTGAGGGTGGCTGGAGCTATCCTGGCAGCTTAGGGCACAAGGCAGGAATCAACCCTGGACAGGAGGCCATTCCATTGCAGGGTACACTCACACACCCACACTCATTCAGACTGGGACCATATAGACACACCAGTTCATCTAATGTGCATAGCTTTGGGATGTGGAAGGAAACCAGAGTACCCAGAGAATACCCACGTAGACCTGGGGAGAAATGCAAACTCCACACAAGACTGTGGTCATGGCTGGAAATTGATTTTTTTCTTTATTAATGTTACAACAAACTGATGTTGAAAGAAAACAATTTTATTGGAGGACCTGCTGTAAGCAGATATGGAAGACTATACTTTCAGGAATCACTTCTATAATTCACTACTAGAGAAGTTTCTCTGAACATGTAGAGCACTGAATTTTAATAAAATAAAAAAATAAAAGTATATATATAAAAGACATCAGACATGGTACTAGACTGTCTGGGTTTGATTCTCAGCTCTATCCATTTACTAGCTGTATGACCTGAGTAAATTATTTTAATCTCTTTGTGCCTCAGACCCCATATGTAAAATAGTTGCAACTACTGTGAGGAATAATATAATGCATTTAGCAGAGTTCCTGGAACATACTAAGTGATCAAAATGCTAGATCATCATTATTGTCTATATTAAATGTAGGGATATATGGGATTATTTGAATAGAAAATATATTTGTGTTTAGAAGAGATAAAAATTATTTTCTCTAATCAGATTTCTTGGTCAGATTTGTTTTAAAGTGATAAAAAAAACCTCCCAAAACATTTTCTTTCCCCACCTCTTTACTAGAAAGAAGTAATTTTTTAATACCTCTTTAATATTTACTGCTTTTGTCATTGCATTTAAAAAATAAAGCTATCAAAAGCTTTAAGAACAAGGAAATGTTATTATCAAAAAATGAATTGGCTTGGCTTAGTGGCTCACATGACTGTAATCCCAGCACTTTGGGAGACTGAGGTGGGAGGATTGCTTGAGCCTGGGAGTCCAAGACATGCCTGGGCAACATAGTGAGACAAAAATAAAAAAATTAGCTGGGCATGGTGGCTCACACCTGTAGTCCCTGATACTCATGGGACTGTGGTAAGAGGATCACTTGAGCCCAGGAAGTCAAGGCTGCAGTAGGCCATGACTGCACCACTGTACTCCAGCCTGGATGACAAAGCAAGATCCTGTCTCAAAAAAAAAAAAGAAAAGAAAGAAAAAATGGAAAAACTGATGATTTTTTTAAAAGAATGGTTTTATGGGAAATTGGTTTATTGATTTGTAATTATAATGAGTATTAAATTGAATAATTTATGTTTCTTATTGGGCTTTTTATTTTCCATTGTTCTAGAGAAAATGACTATATTTACTGCCGGCTATTTGTTGGATTATCTCTGTAGGTAATAGAAGTCTTATTTTTGTTGTCATTAAAAGTTAATTCAGCATTGCTTACCATTTAAGAGGCTTTTGTTTGTGGTTTAGTTGTTGAAGCCAATTATAATGTTAAGTTTTGGATAATTCTTTATGACACAGTAAAGATTATCCGTAACATTTTGAAGAAAACTTACAGATTTTAGTGANTTTTTTTTTTTTTGAGATGGAGTCCCACCCTGCTGCCCAGGCTGGAGTGCAGTGGTATGATCTTGGCTCACTGCAACCTCTGCCTGCAGGGTTCAAGTGATTCTCCTGCCTCAGCCTCCCAAGTAGCTGGGACTACAGGTGCATGCCACCACACCCAACTAATTTTTGTATTTTTAGTAGAGATGGGGTTTCACCCTGTTGGTCATGCTGGTCTTGAACTCCTGACCTCAGGTGATCCACCCACCTCACCCTCCCGAAGTGCTGGGATTACAGATGTGAGCTACCACACCTGGCCCACTAATTTTTATCTGGCAATCATTTGTATCTATTCATTCATCTTCCAACCCACTTATTCTGGTTCAGGGTTGAGGGTGGCTGGAGCTATCCTGGCAGCTTAGGGCACAAGGCAGGAATCAACCCTGGACAGGAGGCCATTCCATTGCAGGGTACACTCACACACCCACACTCATTCAGACTGGGACCATATAGACACACCAGTTCATCTAATGTGCATAGCTTTGGGATGTGGAAGGAAACCAGAGTACCCAGAGAATACCCACGTAGACCTGGGGAGAAATGCAAACTCCACACAAGACTGTGGTCATGGCTGGAAATTGATTTTTTTCTTTATTAATGTTACAACAAACTGATGTTGAAAGAAAACAATTTTATTGGAGGACCTGCTGTAAGCAGATATGGAAGACTATACTTTCAGGAATCACTTCTATAATTCACTACTAGAGAAGTTTCTCTGAACATGTAGAGCACTGAATTTTAATAAAATAAAAAAATAAAAAGTATATATATAAAAAGACATCAGACATGGTACTAGACTGTCTGGGTTTGATTCTCAGCTCTATCCATTTACTAGCTGTATGACCTGAGTAAATTATTTTAATCTCTTTGTGCCTCAGACCCCCATATGTAAAATAGTTGCAACTACTGTGAGGAATAATATAATGCATTTAGCAGAGTTCCTGGAACATACTAAGTGATCAAAAATGCTAGATCATCATTATTGTCTATATTAAATGTAGGGATATATGGGATTATTTGAATAGAAAATATATTTGTGTTTAGAAGAGATAAAAATTATTTTCTCTAATCAGATTTCTTGGTCAGATTTGTTTTAAAGTGATAAAAAAAACCTCCCAAAACATTTTCTTTCCCCACCTCTTTACTAGAAAGAAGTAATTTTTTAATACCTCTTTAATATTTACTGCTTTTGTCATTGCATTTAAAAAATAAAGCTATCAAAAGCTTTAAGAACAAGGAAATGTTATTATCAAAAAATGAATTGGCTTGGCTTAGTGGCTCACATGACTGTAATCCCAGCACTTTGGGAGACTGAGGTGGGAGGATTGCTTGAGCCTGGGAGTCCAAGACATGCCTGGGCAACATAGTGAGACAAAATAAAAAAATTAGCTGGGCATGGTGGCTCACACCTGTAGTCCCTGATACTCATGGGACTGTGGTAAGAGGATCACTTGAGCCCAGGAAGTCAAGGCTGCAGTAGGCCATGACTGCACCACTGTACTCCAGCCTGGATGACAAAGCAAGATCCTGTCTCAAAAAAAAAAAAGAAAAGAAAGAAAAAAGGAATTGGAAAACTGATGATTTTTTTAAAAGAATGGTTTTATGGGAAATTGGTTTATTGATTTGTAATTATAATGAGTATTAAATTGAATAATTTATGTTTCTTATTGGGCTTTTATTTTCCATTGTTCTAGAGAAAATGACTATATTTACTGCCGGCTATTTGTTGGATTATCTCTGTAGGTAATAGAAGTCTTATTTTGTTGTCATTAAAAGTTAATTCAGCATTGCTTACCATTTAAGAGGCTTTTGTTTGTGGTTTAGTTGTTGAAGCCAATTATAATGTTAAGTTTTGGATAATTCTTTATGACACAGTAAAGATTATCCGTAACATTTTGAAGAAAACTTACAGATTTTAGTGATGTTAACATTGACCCTACCTGTAGTATATTGCAAGTACCTACTTAATTATTTTCTTGTTTCATGAAACATAAACTTAAAAAGCTGTTATTCTGGTTTCTTTTTTCTTAACTTTTTAGTGGAATACATACTTAGTTTGCAAATATATGACATGAGCCAAGGTGTCAAGCTTTCACAAAGAAGGAGTAATGAATTTGCATACTTTAAATGATAAATTCGGTATGTTTGTCTCTTGATTAAAGTAATATGAAAACTAGTACATGCAGAACATGAGGAATGGCAAAATGGAGCCCACAGTGTCATTCTTTTCTTAAGTAGTCTGCTTGGTATATGTCAACATAAATACTCGAAGTCAACTTTAATTTCTTTCTTCTCATTTTACTGAAGCTGTAATCTTAAATTTGATGTTTGCAAATCGGCTGCCAGTAAATAGGCTTTCGGGTAAAGACGAAGTACTGGAAATCTTGGAAAGGCTGAAAAAAAAAAAAAAAAAAAAAAAAAAAACCAAACCACTTTCTTTTGACAAGCTGATCTTAAGTCCCCAAGAAATAAACTGAATGATTAAGGCGTTCACTTAAAAGAATGTAGAATCTTAAAACCCAACTTATAAATTATTTTGAATCTTAGAAAACCTGCCACCATTCTACTAATTGGCATCATTCTGACATTTCTACATTTTTCATGTTAATTTATCCTATTCTGCTATTACAGAAGACACAATACAATACAAAATTACGTAATCAACAATAAAGAAAAGCTATGAAAGATTTGTTTTCAGCAGTTCAGGTTTTGGGCAGATAGACCAGTGAATTGAATCCCACCTTTATAGGTGTTCCTCTGTTCTTAGACTCAGCTGGACAGCCTTGCAAGCAGTGGGGTTTCAGAATTACCTTTCTCCTTATTATTTAAATAGATGTATGGCTAAATTTTCGATGTAGTTTTTGACAATTTGTTCATTTTAAAATGATATGTTAGGGTTGGCAGATCATACATTTATCTACATTCTCTTCATACCTTTTTTTGGGAGGGTGGAGGGAATTGTAGAAAAACAAAACATTTTGCATTTAAGTCATTTTAGCCTTTATTACCAAGAGAAATTTTCTGTTTGATTTTAAAAAAGTGAATTCAGTAATTGAAGAAGATTTTAAGTTTGTAATAGTTTTGAGTTTCTTAGGCTGAGAATGTTTCTGTCAGATCAGACTAAAATGACAATAGTGATTTTTCTATGTTACCATGCAAAATTATGGTAATGGAAAGTCTAGCCAGTTTGTAGAAAGGGCATTATGCAAAAACATCAACAGGCTGACATTATAATGACTGAAGATGACCAGTTACTTTGGGAACCTAGTGGGATTTAGAATAAAACCTAAGCGTCCTTGGAGAAACTAGCATCTAAGCATGAATATAACCTTCTTTAAAAAAAGAACAAATACCAATTTTTTTCCTCCATTTTAACTTTCCATATAGTGTCAAATTCAGATTTCATAGTATAATATAGCCAAATTATAGTCGTAGAAATTATTATAGGTTTTCAATTGAAATGGCAAATGAATATTAAATGGTTGTTGCACAAGAGAGATAACACATCTTTCTCTTAGTAGATATTAATAGAAATATCTGCTTTGTTTCATAGTTTTGTGATGAAAAATCACTTTCAGAATACTGGTGAATTTATTACAACTTAGTTTTACTGAAGAGTCTTAAATGTAGTGAGCTAATAAGGTAGAAAATTTCAAGACCTGTGGAAAGAGTTTACTAAAATGGATATGTTAAGTATTTTATTGAGGATGACGTAGTGTTTATTAGTGATTCTGAGTAGGATCCACTTGTCTTTTCTATTGTGGCATAGTAATTTTGCACTCATGGCACAGTTTTCTGCTCTATTTGTTTAAAGTTAGTAAACTTTTTCAAGTTTAGGAATGAATGTGTATGCAGGCTGGTGAGACAGAGAAGTGTGGAAAATCAGCTTGGGCAAATGACCTTTTATAATCTCTGGTAACAACTACAAAGAAGGGACTAAGATTTTCCCTCCCTCCCTCCCTCCCTCCCTCCCTCCCTCCCTTCCTT
>NW_016812332.1:2938803-2963472 GCF_001698545.2 Rhinopithecus bieti | reverse complement strand
CTCCCTCCCTCCCTCCCTCCTTCCCTCCTTCCTTCCTTCTCCTCCTTCTTCTCTTCTTCTTTTCCTTCCCCCCTTCCTCCTCCCTTCTCCCTCCTCCCTTCTCCCTCCTTGTCTCCTACCTTCCCCCTCCTCATCTACTCTTCACCTTCCTCCCTTCTCCCTCCTCATCTCCTTCTCCCTCCTCTCTTCTCCCTCCTCCCTTGTCCTCTCCTCCTCCCTTCTCTCTCCTCCTCCCCTTCTCCGTCCTTCTCCCCTCCTCCCTCCTCCTCTCCTTCTCCTCCCTCCTCCTCCCCTTCTCCCTCCTCCTCTCCTCCTCCCTTCTCCCTCCTCCCTCCGCTTCCTTCCTCCCTCCTCCTCTCCTCCTCCCTTCTCCCTCCTGCTCTTCTCTTCCCTTCTCCCTCCCCTTCTTCGCCTTCCGTCTCCCTCCTCCTCTCCTCCTCCCTTCCTCCTCCTCCTCCTCTCCTCCCTTCTCCCTCCTCCTCTTCTTCTCCCTTTTCCTTCCTCTTCTCTTCCCTCCTCCCTTCTCCTTCTTCCTCCTTCTTCTCCCTCCTCCTCCTCCCTTCTTCTTCTTTCTTTTTCTTTTGTTTCTTTTTTTTTTTTTTTGAGACAGAGTATCACTCTGTTGCCCAGGCTGGAGTAAAGTGGTACCATCATAACTCACTGCAGCCCCAAACACCTGGGCTTGAGTGGTCATCCCACCTCAGCCTCCCGAGTAGCTGGGACTACAGGCGTGTGCCACCATACTGGCGAATTTTTAATTTTTTGTAGAAATGGGGTCTCACTATGTTGCCCAGGCTGGTCTTGAGCTCCTGCAGTCAAGCAGTCCTCCTGCTTTTGCCACCCAAAGTGCTGCTATTACAGGGCTGAGCCACCATGACCTGGCCTGAAACAGAGATTTCTTAAAGGTAACTTAAGTGCTTAAAGAATGAGAGTAAACTCATTGTGATTCCTGAAGTCACTCTTTTGTTTCCTTCCAGAGAAGAGATCTGGGGGTGTTGCTGAAGTTGTTAACATGCAAGATCACATTCCTATCCAAAGCATGGAGTTCCCAATGGGTGTCACAGCTATTTGCTGCTCAGCTTGTGGTTGTTAGCCCACCAGGTTAGGGTGGTTCTGGGGATACTCCCCAGACACTTCCAATTTTAAGATGACTAGTACAGTAGCCTCACAGGCCATAGAGGGCAGGGCATATTGTTAGCTCTTTGGGGTATCACAGATATGTGGACTGCAGGAGGCTCCCCCAGCTGGTCTTAATGGTTATGAGGACTGCAGGAGACCACAGTGGTGAGGTCTGTAGGTGTCCAAGGTTTTGATGGGGGTTGTTGGAATATTCTTGCTTACCTCTTCACTACAGGGAAAAATTCCTCCTGATTCCCGGCTGATCCTGGTTGCCGGGATAGGGTTGTGGAGTTGGTGTATCCAAATGTAGTTATTTGTTTGTTGTTCTGGCTGTCTTTGTGAGGAGGATGAGTGCCAGGGGCTTAGTCAGCTGTCTTGCTAACATCACTCTATCTTGTTCTTTAAAGGGGCAGACATTACAGAAATGGAAGAAAAAAGAACAGTGATATTTCACTGGGAAACTTCGCTATTCACCTTCTCTAATTTTCAGTTTAGAAACTTAACTAGCTGGCCGGGCACGGTTGCTCACGCCTGTAATCCTAGCACTTTGTGAGGTCAAGCAGGGCAGATTGCCTGAGCTCAGGAGTTCAAGACCAGCCTGGGCAACATGGTGAAACCCCGTCTCTACTGAAATACAAAAAAAATTAGCTGGGCATGGCGGTGTGCACCTGTAGTCCCAGCTACTCGGGAGGCTGAGGCAGGAAAATTGCTTGAACCTGGGAGGTGGAGGTTGCAGTGAGCCGAGATCGCGCCACTGTATTCCATCCTGGGTGACAGAGTGAGACTCCATCTCAAAAAAAAAAAAAAAAAACAAAAAAACACCAGGGACCAGTCCTGGTATGTGACCTTTCAGACAAAGAATTCAAAATAGCTATGTGAGGAAACTCAAAGAAAATCAAGATAACAAAAAGAAAGAATTCAGAATTTCTATCAGATAAATTTAAGAAAGAGATTGAAATAATTAAAAAGATTCAAGCTGAAATTCTTGAGCTGAAAAATGTAGTTGGCATGCTGAAGAATGCATCAGTCTTTTAATAGAATTGATCAAGCAGAAGAAAGAATTAGTGAGCTTGAAGACAGACTATTTGAAAATATACAGTCAGAGGAGACAAAAGAAAAAATTATAAAAAACAGTGAAGCACAACAACAGGATCTAGGAAGTAGCCTCAAAAGGGTAAATCTAAGGGTTATTGGCCTTAAAGAAGAGGGAAGAGAAAGAGTTGGAGGTAGAAAGTTCATTCAAAGGATAACAACGATCACTTCTAAAACCCGGAGAAAGACATCAATATCCAAAAGTACAATAAGGTTATAAAACGTGAAACAGATTTAACCCAAAGAAAACTACCCCAAGGCATTTAATAATCAAACTCCCAAAGATCAAGGATAAAGAAACAATCCTAAAAGCAGCAAGAGAAAAGAAATAAATGACATACAATGGAGCTCCAATACCTCTGGCAGCAGACTTTTCAGTGGAAACCTTACAGGCCAAAAGAGAGTAGCATGATATATTTAAAGTGCTGATGGAAAACACTTTTACCCTAACATAGTATATCTGGTGAAAATATCCTTCAAGCATCAAGAAGAAATAAGGACTTTCCCAGACAAACAAAAGCTGAGGGATTTTTAACACCAGACTTGAACTACAGGAGATGTTAAAGGGAATACTTCATCAGAAGGAAAAGGACACAGGCTGAGCGTGGTGACTCACCCCTGTAATCCCAGCACTTTGGGAGGCCAAGGCGGGCGGATCACCTGAGGTCAGGATTTCGAGGCCAGCCTGGCCAACATGGTGAAACCCTGTCTCTACTAAACATACAAAAATTAGCTGGGCATGGTGGCTGGTGCCTGTAGTCCTAGCTACTTTGGAGGCTGAGGCAGGAGACTCACTTGAACCCAGCGGGCGGAGGTTGCAGTGACCCGAGATCGTGCCACTGCACTCCAGTCTGGGTGACAGAGTGAGACTGTCTCAAAAAAAAAAAAAAAAAAAAGAAAAGAAAAATAAAGAAAAGGACATGAATGAGCAGTAGGTAATCACCTGAAAGTGCAAAACTCACTTGTAATAGTAAGTACACAGGGAAAAAGAAAGATTATTGTAACATATAGCTGTGATATGTAATCTACTCTTATCCTAACTAGAAAGACTTAGAATCTAATGCTGCCACTGATCTGACAGGAGGCAGAACTCAGGCAGTAATGTTCCCTTGCCTACTGCTCACCTCCTGCTGTGTGGTCCAGTTTCTAACAGGCCACAGACTGGTACTGGTTATATAATAAGATAGAATTGCAAGCCTCATGGTAACCTCAAACCAAAAATCATTCAATGAATACACAACAAATAAAAAGCAAGAAAGTAAATTATATCACCAGAGAAAATCAGCTTCACTTAAGACAGGAAGGAAAGAAGGAAGGAAGAGAAGACCAGAAAACAACCAGAAAACAAGTAACAATATGGCAGGAATAAGTCCTTATGTATCAGTAATGATAATGGACTAAACTCTCCAATCAAAAGATGGAATGGCTGAATAGATAAAAAAAACAAGACCCATTGATTTGTAGCCTACAAGAAATACATTTCACTTATAAAAACACACATAGACTGAAAATAAAGGGATATAAAAGATATCCCATGCCAATGGAAACCAAAAAAGAGTAGGAGTTACTATACTTACATCAGACAAAATAGACTTTAAGACAAAAATCTATAAGAAGAGACAAAGAAGGTCACTATATAATGATAAAGGGTCAATTCAGCAAGAGGATATAACAATTTTAAATATATATGCACCCAAAAATGGAGCACCCAGATATATAAAGCAAATATTGTCAGAGCTAGAGAAAGAGATAAGGCTCAATACAATGATATCTGGAGACTTTAGTACCCCACTGGCAGCACTGAATGAATCTTCCAGATGGAAAATCAACAAAGAAACATCAGACTTTATCTGCACTATAGACATAATGGATCTAATAGATGTTTACAGAGCATTTCATCCAATGAATGCAGAATACACATTCTTTTCCTCAGTACGTGGATCATTCTTAAGTATATACCACATGTTAGGTCACAAAACAAGTCTTAAAACATTCAAAAAATGGAAATAATATCGAGCATCTTCTCTGACCGCAATGGAATAAAACTAGCAATCAATAACAAGAATTTTGGAAACTGTAACAATCTAATGATGCATCTTAAAGAATTAGAAAAGCAAGAGCAAACTACACCCAAAATTAGTAGAAGAAAAGACATAATAAAGATCAGAGAAGAAGTAAATGAAATTGAAATGAAGAAAACAATACAAAAGATCAATGAAACAACAAGTTGCTTTTTAAAAAGATAAGACAGAGTTGACGAATGTTCCAGGAAGTCAGGGACCCCGAATGGAGGGACTGGTTGAAGCCGTGGCAGAAAAACATAAATTGTGAAGATTTCATGAACATTTATTAGTTACCCAAATCAATACTTTTATAATTTCTTATGCCTGTCTTTACTGCAGTCTCTGAACATAAATTGTGATAATTTCATGGACATTTATCACTTCCCCAATCAATATTCTTGTGATTTCCTGTGCCTCTTTAATCTCTTAATCTCATCATCTTTGTAAGCTAAGGATGTGTGTCTCCTCAGGACCCTGTGATGATTGCATTAACTGCACAAATTCTTCGTAAAGCATGTGTGATTAAGCTATTTGAAATCTGGGCACCTTGAAAAAAAGAACAGGGTAACAGCAGTGTTCAGGGAACAAGGGAGATAACCATTAGGTCTGGCTGCCTGAGAGGTGGGCCGAATAGAACCATATTTCTCTTCTTTCAAAAGCAAATAGGAGAAATATTATTGAATTATTTTTCTCAATAAGGAACAGCCCTGAGAAAGACAATGTGTTCCTAGGGGTAGGTCTCTAAAATGGCCACTCTGGGAATATCTGTCTTTTACGGTTGCAGATAAGGGATGAAATAAGCCCTGGTCTCCCTTAGCACTCCCAGGCCTATTAGGATGAGGAAATTCCCACCTAGTAAATTTTAGTCAGACTGGTTGTCTGCTCTCAAACCCTGTCTCCTGATAAGATGTTATCAATGACAATGTGTGCCGGAAACTTCATTAGCAATTTTAATTTCACCCCAGTCCTGTGATCTTGCTCTGCCTCCATTTACCTTTTAATATTTTATTACCTTGTGAAGCATGTGATCTCTGTGACCCACACCCTATTCATACACACCCTCCCCTTTGAAAATCACTAATAAAAACTTGCTGGTTTTGCGGCTTGAGGGGCATCACAGAACCTGCCTACATGTGATGTCTCCCCCAGACACCCAGCTTTAAAATTTTGCTCTTTTGTGCTCTGTCCCTTTATTTCTCAGACAGGCCGACACTTAGGGAATTAGAAAAGAACCTACATGAAATAACGTTGAATTATCAGGGGCTGGGTTCCCCCGATAGACAAACCTTTAGCCAGGCTAAGAAAAAAAGAAAGAAGATTAAAATAAACAAAATCAGAAATGAAAAGGAGATATTACAACTGATATTGCAGAATTTCAAAGCATCATTAGTGGCTACTATGAGTAAGTTTTTGCCAATAAATTGGAAAATCTAGAAGAAATGGATAAATTCATATACACATACAACCTACCAAGATTGAATTAGGAAGAAATCCAAAACTTAAACAGACCAACAACAAGTAACAAGATTAATGCTGTAATAAAAAGTCTCCCAGTAAAGAAAATCCATGACCCAATGACTTCACTGCTGAATTCTACCCAATATTAAAGAACCAATACCAATCCTACTCAAACTGTTGCGGAAAACAGAGGAGGAGGGAATATTGCCAAACTCATTCTGTGAGGCCAGTATTACCCTGATATCAAAACCAGAGAAAGATACATCAAAAAAAGAAAACTGCAGGCCACCTTCTCTGATGAACACTGATGCATAAATCCTCAACAAAATACTAGCAAACCAAATTCAGTAATACATTAGACCGTTCATCATGACCAAGTGGGATTTATCCCTGGGATGGAAGGATGGTTCGGTGCATGCAAATCAATTAATGTGATGCAGTATATCAACAGAATGAAGGACTAAAACCATATGATCATTTCACTTGATGGTGAAAAAGCATTTGATAAAATTCAACATCCCTTCATGATAAAAACCCTCAAAAAACTAGGTGTAGAAGGAACATACCTCGACATAATAAAAGGCATATATGACAGACCCTCAGCTAGCATCCTAATGAATGGAGAAAAACTGAAAGACTTCCCTGTAATATCTGGAACATGACAAGGATGCCCATGTTCACCACTGTTATTCAACATAGTACTGGAAGTCGTAGCTAGAGCAATCAGATAAGAGAATGAAATAAGGGGCATCCAAATTGGAAGGGAAGGTGTCAAATTATTCTTGTTTGCAGTTGCTTTAATGTTATATTTGGAAAAACCTAAAGACTCCACAGAAAAACTGTTAGAACTGATAAACAAGTTCAGTAAAGCTGCAGGATACAAAATCTACATACAGAAATTGGTGTTATTTTTATACGCCAATAGTGAACAATCCGAAAAAGAAAGAAAAATATGATCTTTATAATAGCCACACATAAAATTAAATACTTAGGAATTAAGCAAAAAAGCAAAATACGTCTATAATGAAAACTATAAAACACTGATGCAAATAACCGAATGGATCACACACAAAATGGAAAGATTTTCCATGTTCATGGATTGGAAGAATCAATATTGTTAAATTGTCCATGCTATTCAAAGCAGTCTACAGATTCAGTGTAATCCTTATCAAAATACCAATATCATTCTTCATGGAAATAGAAAAACAGTTCTAATATTTGTGTGGAACCACACAAGACCCAGAATAGCCAAAGCTATTCTAAGCAAAAAGAACAAAACTGGAGAGATCACATTACCTGACTTCAAATTATACTGCAGAGCTGTAGTAACCAAAACAGGATGGTACTGGCATAAAAGCAGACACACAGACAAATAGAACCGAATAAAGAACCCAGAAACAAATATATACACCTGCAGTGAATTCATTTTCGACAAAGTTTCCAAGAGCATACATTGGGGGGAAAAGACAGTTTCTTTAATAAATTGTTCTGGGAAAACTGAATATTTATATGCAAAATAATGAAACTAGACCCCTGTCTCTCACCATATGCAAAAATCAAATAAAATGGATTAAAACTTTGAGATCTCCAACTGTGAAGCTACTAAAAGAAAACATTGGGAAAGATCTCCAGGACGTTGGCTTCAGCAAATATTTCTTGAGCAATACCCAACCAGCACAGGCAACTAAAGCAAAAATGGGCAAATGGGATAACATCAAGTTAAAAACCTGCTGCAGAGCAAAGGAAACAATCAACAAAGTAAAGAGACAACCCCCAGAATGAGAGAAAATGTTTGCAAACTACACATCTGACAAGACGTTAATAACAAATATATTACTTTGTATGTTAATTTTAATGGCAAAAACCGAAATTACTTTTGCACCAACCTGATATAAGGAGCTCAGACAAATCTGTAGGAAAACAATCAAATAATCTGATAAGAAATGGACAAAAGATTTGAATAGGCATTTCTCAAAAGACATGCAAATAGCAAACAGGCATATGAAAAGGTACACTGGCTCACGGCTATAATCCCAGCACTTTGGGAGGCCAAGGCAGGCAGATCACGAGGTCAAGAGATAGAGACCATCTGGTCAACATGGTGAAACCCCGTCTCTACTAAAAGTCCAAAAGTTACCTGGGCGTGGTGGCACACATCTCTAGTCCCAGCTACTCGGGAGGCTGAGGCAGGAGAATGGCTTGAACCCAGGAGGCAGAGGTTGCAGTGAGCCAAGATCGTGCTACTGCACACCAGCCTGGTGACAGAGTGAGACTCCATCTCAGGGAAAAAAAAAAAAAAAAAAAAAATTAAATAAATAAATACATAAAGGTGCTCAACATTATTGATCAGATAAATGCAAATCAAAACTCCAGTGAGATATCATCTCCCGTTAGTTAAAATGGCTTATATCCAAGAGACAGGCAATAACAAATGCAAGGATGTGAAGAAAAGGGAACCCTTGTATACTGTTGGTATACGTAGTGGTTGTACCACTGTGGAGAACAGGTTGGAAGTTCCTCAAAAAACAAAAAATAGAGCTACCATATGACCTAGCAATCCCACTGTTGGGTATATACCTAAAAGGAGGGAAATTAGTATATCAAAGAGATACTACACTCCCATGTTTGTTGCTGCACTGTTCACAATAGCTAAGATTTGAAGGCAACCTAAGTGTCCATCAACAGGTGAATGGATACAGAAAATGTGGTACATATACACAATGGAGTACTAGTCAGCCATAAAAAGGAATGAGATCCTGTTATTTGCAACAACATGGTTGGAACTGGAGATCGTTATGTTAAATGAAATAAGCCAGGCACAGAAGGATAAACATTGCATATTCTCACCTCTAAAAATCTGTTGGGATCTAAAAATCAAAACAGTTGAACTCATGGACAGAGAGAGTAGAAGGATCATTACCGGGGCTGGGAAGGGTAGTAGGGGAGTTAGGGGCACATGGGGATTGTTAATGGGTACAAAAAGATGGTTAGGAAGAATGAATAGACCTACTATTTGATAGCACAGCAAGGTAACTATAGTCCGTAATAACTTATTGTAGATTTAAAAATAACTAAAAGAGTGTAATTGGATTTTTTTTTTTTTGAGACAGAGTCTCGCTCTGTCGCCCAGGCTGGAGTACAGTGGCGTGATCTCAGGTCACAGCAACCTCAGCTTTTTGGGTCCCCATTCAAGCAATTCTTCTTTCTGCCTCAGTCTCCTGAGTAGCTGGGATTACAGGCATACACCACCATGCCCAGCTAGTTTTTGTATTTTTAGTGGAGACGGGGTTTCACCATGTTGGCCAGAATGGTCTTGAACTCCTGACCTTGTGATCCTTCCACCTCAGCCTCCCAAAGTGCTGGGATTAGAGGTGTGAGCCTCTGCGCCTGGCCTAATTGGATTGTTTACAACACAAAGGATAAATGCTTGAGGGGATGGTGCCCTATCTCCATGTTGTGATTATTACACATCGTATGCCTATTATCAAAAATCTCATGTACACCATAAATATACACCTACTATGTACCCACAAAAATTGAATATAAAAAATTTTTCAAAAGATGTCTTCGATAAAATATATATATGTATAGAAAGTAAAATGGCTTGTATATGTTTGTATTCGTTTTATTCCATCTATTTGATAATTTTGATTTTAAAATACAAAATTTGGTAGTATCAAAGTCCAGAACTGAAACGTTGACTTCTTTTATGGATGGGGATTATGGGGGATATGTAATGCTGGTCAGTTTAAAATACAGTAGTATTGTGGGGATTAGGACTCTAATAAAGGGGCTGAGTGTTAACTGATAATCATTTGGTTCTTCTATCAGCCTGTTTTTTGGTTTCAAACAAATAAATGATTGTATAATACATTTAACACAGAAGCCTCACAATAGCAGGATTATTCTTACTGTCAGATTGCAACTGCTATTGTTGGGCAAGAATAGCAACCAAAAATTGGGATACCAGTTTTAATGATCAGAAAGTACAGAGTTTAGACAGCTCTGTTTGGATATATTAGTAAGTAGCATAGCCTTTGGAGGAACATTTAGGACTTTTTTCTTATAAATGTTTATCACAGATTCTGTGGCTGAAAAGGGTATGCACGCACACACACACATACACAGACACATATACATGCATATGTTTAAGTAAAACATTTTTAATTTTTTTACATGCAACTTAACTAGCACTGGGTTGAAATAAAAATGGATGCTCTTAAAAATTTATGATTATTTTAAACCTAATGCTAACATTTGCAGTTGGGTCAAAAGCGATACATTAAAGGAGACATTATTTCTGTTTATTTAGTAGACCTTTATGACTGTCTTATGTGTAGTTAGTAGGCATGATAAATACTTGGTTATATGGTTATCAAATCAGATTTGGTCCTTCTCTGTGCACTTACAGTAGACATACTAGCTATTAATTATAAGCGTCAGTGTATGCTGTAATATAAATATAAGTGTTTTTTTTTGTGTGTGTGAACCTAGAGATGGTAACTAAATGAAACTGGAGCTTTGAGATTTGTTGAAAGAGATGATTCTTGGGCTAAGCTTTGAAAAGTAGATAAGCCAGGAGTCTGTTGTAAGAAGGTGTTGAGGATTGACAATGAGGATGGTGATATGGTTTGGCTCGGTGTTCCCACCCCAATCTCATGTTGAATTGTAATCCTCATATGTTAAGGGATGGACCTGGTGCGAGGTGACTGGATCATGGGGGTGGTTTCTCATATGCTGTCCTCATAATAGTGAGTGAGTTCTCATAAAATCTGAGGGTTTTAAAAGTATGGCACTTCCCCTCTATTTCTCCTGCCACCATGTAAGACATGCCTTGCTTCCACTTTGCCTTCTACTGTGATTGTTAAGTTTTCTGAGGTGTCCCCAGCCATGCAGTACTGTGAGTCAATTAAACCTTTTTTTTATTATTATTATACATTAAGTTCTGGGGTACACGTGCAGAATGTACAGGTTTGTTACATAGGTATATACGTGCCATGGTGGATTGCTGCACCCATCAACCTGTCATCTACATTAGGTATTTCTCCTAATGCTATCCCTCCCCTAGCCCCTCGCCCCTGACAGGCCCCAGTGTGTGATGTTCCCCTCCCTGTGTGCATGTGTTCTCATGGTTCAACTCCCACTTATGAGTCAGAACATGCGGTGTCTGGTTTTCTGTTCCTGTGTTAGTTTGCTGAGAATGATGATTTTCAGTTTCATCCATGTTCCTGCAAAGGACGTGAACTCATCCTTTTTTATGGGTGCATGGTATTTCATGGTGTATATGTGCCACATTTTCTTTATCTAGTTCGTCATTGATGGACATTTGGATTGGTTCCAAGTCTTTGCTATTGTGAACAGTGCTGCAATAAACATATGTGTGCATGTGTCTTTATAGTAGAATGATTTATAATCCTTTGGTTGTATACCCAGTAATGGGATTGCTGGGTCAAATGGTATTTCTGCTTCTAGTTCCTTGAGGAATCATCACACTGTCTTCCACAATGGTTGAACTAATTTACACTCCCAGCAACAGTGTAAAAGTGTTCCTATTTCTCCACATCCTCTCCAGCATCTGTTGTTTCCTGACTTTTTAATGATCACCATTCTAACTGGCGTGAGATGGTATCTCATCGTGGTTTTAATTTGCTTTTCTCTAATGACCAGTAATGATNGTTTGTCTGTTATTGGTATATAGGAATGCTTGTGATTTTTGCACATTGATTTTTTATCCTGAGACTTTGCTGAAGTTGCTTACCATCTTAAAGAGATTTTGGGCTGAGACGATGGGGTTTTCTAAATACATAATCGTGTCATCTGCAAACAGAGACAGTTTGACTTCCTCTTTTCCTAATTGAATACCCTTTCTTTCTTTCTCTTGCCTGATTGCCCTGACCAGAACTTCCAACAGTATGTTGAATAGGAGTGGTGAGATAGGGCATCCTTGTCTTGTGTCAGTTTTCAAAGGGAATGCTTCCAGCTTTTGCCCATTCAATATGATATTGGCTATGGGTTTGTCATACATAGCTCTTATTATTTTGAGATATGTTCCATCAATACCTAGTTTATTGAGAGTTTTTAGCATGAAGGGCTGTTGAATTTTGTCAAAGACCTTTTTTGCATCTATTGAGATAATCTTGTGGTTTTTGTCATTGGTTCTGTTTATGTGATGGATTAAGTTTATTGATTTGCATATGTTGAACCAGCCTTGCATCCCAGGGGTGAAGCCGACTTGATTGTGGTTGATAAGTTTTTGATGTGCTGCTGCATTCGGTTTGCCAATATTTTATTGAGGATTTTCACATTGATGTTCATCAGGGATGTAGGCTTGAAATTTTCTTTTTTTGTTGTGTCTGTGCTAGGTTTTGGTATCAGGATGATGTGGGCCTCATAAAATGAATTAGGGAGGGGTCCCTCTTTTTCTATTGATTGGACTAGTTTCAGAAGGGATGGTACCAGCTCCTCTTTGTACCTCTGGTAGAATTCGGCTGTGAATCCATCTGGGTCTGGACTATTTTTTTGTTGGTAGGCTATTAATTACTGCCTCAATTTCAGAACTTGTTATTGGTCTATTTAGGGTTTGACTTCTTGGTTTAGTCTTGGGAAGGTGTATGTCCAGGAATTTATCAATTTCTTCTAGATTTTTTAGTTTATTTGGGTAGAAGTGGTTATAGTATTCTCTCATGGTAGTTCGTATTTCTGTGGGATCAGTAGTGATATTTCCTTTATCATTTTTTATTGTGTCTATTTGATTCTTCTCTCTTTTCTTCTTTATTAGCCTGGCTAGTGGTCTATCTAGTTTGTTGATCTTCTCAAAATACCAGCTCCTGGATTCATTGATTTTCTTTGACGGGTGTTTTGTGTCTCTGTCTCCTTCAGTTCTGCTCTGATCTTAGTTATTTGTTGTCTTCTGCTCACTTTTGAATTTGTTTGCTCTTACTTCTCTAGTTCTTTTAATTGTGATGTTAGGGTGTCAGTTTTAGATCTTTCCTGCTTTCTCCTTTGGGCATTTAGTGCCATAAATTTCCCTCTACACACTGCTTTAAATGTGTTCCAGAGATCCTGGTATGTTGTGTTTTTGTGTTCATTGGTTTCAAAGAACATCTTTATTTCTGAGTTCATTTCATTATTTACCCAGTAGTCATTCAGGAGCGAGTTGTTCACTTTCCATGTAGTTGTGCAGTTTTGAGTGAGTTTCTTAATCCTGAGTTCTAATTTGATTGCACTGTGGTTGCAGAGACTGTTTGTTATGATTTCTATTCTTTTGCATTTGCTGAGGAGTGTTTTACTTCAAATTATGTGGTCAAGTTTAGAATCAGTGCAGTGTGGTTCTGAGAAGAATGTATATTCTGTTGAGTTGGGGTGGAGAGTTCTCTAGATGTCTATTAGGTCTGCTTGGTCCAGAGCTGGGTTCAAGTTCTGGATATCCTTGTTAATTTTCTGTCTTGTTGATCTGTCTAATATTGACAGTGGGGTGGTAAAGTCTCCCACTATTATTGCATGGGAGTCTAAGTCTCTTTGTAGGTCTCTAAGAACTTGCTTTATGAATCTGGGTGCTCCTGTGTTGGATGCATATATATTTAGGATGGTTAGCTCTTCTTGTTGAATTCATCCCTTTACTATTATGTAATGGCAGTCTTTGTCTCTTTTGATCTTTGTTGGTTTAAAGTCTGTTTTATCAGAGACTAGGATTGCAACACATGCTTTTTTTTTTGCCTTCCATTTGTTTGGTAAATATTCCTCAATCCCTTTATTTTGAGCCTGTGTGTGTCTTTGCATGTGAGATGGGTCTCCTGAATACAGCATACTGATGGGTCTTGACTCTTTATCCAGTTTGTCAGTCTGTGTGTTTTAATTGGGGCATTTAGCCCATTTATATTTAAGGTTAATATTGCTATGTGTGAATTTGATCCGGTCATTAGGATGGTAGGTGATTATTTTCCCCATTAGTTGATGCAGTTTCTTTGTAGTGTCGATGGCCTTTACAATTTGGTTGTTTTTGCAGTGGCTGTTACCAGTGGTTCCTTTCCATGTTTTGTGCTTCCTTCAGGTGCTTTTGTAAGGCAGGCCTGGTGGTGACAAAATTTCTCAGCATTTGCCTATTTGTAAAGGATTTTATTTCTCCTTCACTTATGAAGCTTAGTTTGGCTGGATATGAAATTCTGGGTTGAAAATTCTTTTCTTTATGAGTGTTGAATATTGGCCCCACTCTCTTCTGGCTTGTAGAGTTTCTGCCGAGAGATCTGCTGTTAGTTTGATGGGCTTCCCTTTGTGGGTAACCTGGTCTTTCTCTCTGGCTGCCCTTAGCATTTTTTCCTTTATTTCAACCTTGGCGAATCTTACAATTATGTGCCTTAGGGTTGCTCTTCTCGAGGAGCACATTTTTGGTGTTTTTTGTATTTCCTGAATTTGAATGTTGGCCTGCCTTGCTCAATTGGGGAAGTTCTCCTGGATGATATCCTGAAGAGTGTTTTCCAACTTGGTTCAGTTTTCCCTGTCACATTCAAGTACGCCAGTCATGTATAGGTTTGGCCTTTTCACATCATCTCATATTTCTTGGAGGCTTTGTTCATTTCTTTTAACTCTTGTTTCACTAATTTTCTCTTCTTGCTTTATTTCATTGAGTTGATCTCCAATGTGTGATATCCTTTCTTCCACTTGATCGATTCAGGTATTGATACTTGTATATGCTTCATGAAGTTCTTGTGCTGTGTTTTTCAGCTCCATCATGTCATTTATGTTCTTCAAACTGGTTATTATAGTTAGCAATTCATCTAACCTTTTTTTCAAGGTTCTTAGCTTCCTTCCATTGGGTTAGAACATATTCCTTTAGCTCAGAGGAGTTTGTTATTATCCACCTTCTGAAGCCTACTTCTGTCAATTTGTCAAACTTGTTCTCCATCCAGTTTTGTTCCCATGCTTGCAAGGAGTTGTGATCCTTTGGAGGAGAAGAGGCATTCTGGTTTTTGGAATTTTCAGCCTTTTTGTGCTAATTTCTCCCCATCTTTGTGGATTTATCTACCTTTGGTCTTTTATGTTGGTATCCTTCACATGGGTTCTCTGAGTAGACAT
This sequence comes from Rhinopithecus bieti, assembly GCF_001698545.2. Lineage (NCBI taxonomy): Eukaryota > Metazoa > Chordata > Mammalia > Primates > Cercopithecidae > Rhinopithecus > Rhinopithecus bieti. The sequence goes on along the minus strand of NW_016812332.1, from coordinate 2,948,668 downwards.
CCTTTTTGTTGATGTTAATACTAATCCTTTCTGTTTGTTACTTTATCTTCTAACAGTCAGTCCCCTCTGCTGCAGGTCTGTTGGAGTTTGCTGGAGGTCCACTCCAGATCCTGTTTGCCTGGGTATCACCAGCAGAGGCTGCAGAGCAGCAAAGATTCTTGCCTGTTTCTTCCTGTGGAAGCTTTATCCCAGAGAGGTACCCATCAGATGCCAGCCAGAGCTGTCCTGTATGAGGTGCCCCTACTGGGAGGTGTCTCCCAGTCAGGATACACGGGGGTCAGGGACTCCCTTGAGGAGGCGGTCTGTCTCTTATCAGAGCTCCAATGCTGTGCTGGGAGATCTGCTGCTCTCTTCAGAGCTGTTAGGCAGGGACATTTAAGTCTGGTGAAGCTGCGCCCACAGTTGTGCCTTCCCTGAGGTGCTCTGTCCCAGGGAGATGGGGGTTTTATCTATAAGTCCCTGACTGGGGCTGCTGCCTTTCTTTCAGAGATGCCCTGCCCAGGGAGGAGGAATCTAGAGGTGCAGTATGGCCGCATCAGCGTTGCTGAGCTGCAGTGGGCTCTGCCCACTTTGAACTTCCTGGCGGCTTTGTTTACACTGTGAGGGTAAAACCCGCCTACTTAAGGCTCAGCAGTGGCAGATGCTCCTCCCCCTACTAAGGTCGATCGTCCCAGGTTGACCTCAGATTGCTGTGCTGGCATGAGAATTTCAAGCCAGTGGATCTTAGCTTGCTGGGCTCTGTCGGAGTGGGACTTGGCATAGACCACTTGGCTTCCTGGCTTCAGCCCCCTTTCCGGAGGAGTGAACGGTTTTGTCTCGCTGGTGTTCCAGGTGCCACTGAGGTATGAAAAATAAACTGCTGCAGCTATCTTGGTGTCTGCCCAAATGGCCTCCCAGTTTTGTGCTTGAAACCCAGGGCCCTGGTGGTGTAGGCACCAAGGGAGTCTCCTGGTCTGCGAAGACTGTGGGAAAAAGCACAGTATTTGGGCTGGAGTGAACAGTTTCTCCCAGTACAGTCTCTCACCACTTCCCTTTGCTGGGGGAGGGAAATCCCTTGACCCCTTGTGCTTCCCGGGTGAGGTGAGGTGATACCCCACCCTGCCTTGGCTCACCCTCTGTGGGCTATACCCACTGTCCAACCAGTCCCAGTGAAATGAACTGGGTACCTTAGTTGGAAATGCAGAAATCACCCACCTTCTGTGTCAGTCTCGCTGGGAGCTGCAGACTGGAGCTGTTCTTATGTGGCCATCTTGCCAGCAACTCTTAAACTTTTTTTTTTTTTTTTTTAAATAAAGTACCCAGTCTTAGGTAGTTCTTTATAGAAGTGTGAAAATGGACTAATACAAAATATTGGTGCTGGCAGAGTAGGGTACTCCTCTAAAGATAACCTTAAAATGTGGAGGTGAGGTTGGAACTGGGTCATAGGCAGAGGTTGGAATAGTTGGGAGGGCTCAGAAGAAGATAGGAAGATATGGAAAAGTTTAGAACTTCCTAGAGTCTGGTTGAATGGTTTTGACCAAGATGCTGATAGTGATATGCACAATGAAGTTTAGGCTGAGGTGGTCTCAGGTGGAGATGAGGAACTTCTTGGGAACTGGAGTAAAGGTCACTCTTGCTATGGTTTAGCAAGAGACTGGTGGCATTTTGCCCCTGCCCTAGGGAACTGTGGAACTTTGAACTTGAGAGTGATGATTTAGGATATCTGGCAGAAGAAATTTTTTTTTTTTTTTTTTTTGAGACGGAGGCTCTCGCTCTATCGCCCAGGCTGGCAATGGCAGCTGGCCGGATCTCGCCATGCAAGCTCCCCCTCCCGGTTTACCCATTCTCTGCTCAGCCTCCCGAAGTAGCTGGGACTAACCAGCCCCACCCACCTTGCCCGGCTAGTTTTTTTGTATTTTTGTAGTAGAGACGGGTTTCAGCACCATGTTAGCCAGGATGATCTCGATCTCCTGACCTCGTGCGATCCGCGCCGTCTCCGGCCTCCACAAAGTGCTGGGATTACAGGCTTGAGCCACCACGCCCGGCCAGAAATTTTTAAGCAGGAAAGCATTCAAGATGTGACCTGGCTTTTTCTGAAAGCATACAGTCATATGCATTTACAAAGAGATGGTCTGAAATTGGAACTTTCATTTAAAGAGAAGCAGAACATAAAAGTTCGGAAATATTGCAGCCTGACCTTGTGGCAGAAGAGTAAAACTCATTTTTTTGGGGAGAAATTCAAGCAGGCTGCACAAATTTGTGCAAGTAATGAGGAGCGAAACATTTATCACCAAGACAATGGGGAGAATGTCTCCAGAGAATTTCAGGGATCTTCATAGCAGCCCCTCTCATCACAGGCTTATGAGGGAAAAATGGTTTCATGATCCAGGCCCAGGACTCCAATGCTCTTTGCAACCTTGGGAAATGGCACCCTACATCCCAGCCACTCTAGCTCCAGCTGTGCCTAAAAGAGGCCAAGGTATAGCTCAGGCCATTGCTTCAGAGGGTGCACACTCCAAGTCTTGGTAGCTTCCACGTGCTGTTGGGCCTGTGGGTGCTCAGAAGACAAGAGTTTAACTCTAGGAAGCTCTGCCTTGATTTCAGAGGATGTATGGAAATGCCTGGATGTCCAGGCAGAAGTCTGCTGCAGGGGCAGAGCCCCCATGGAGAACTTCTATTAGGGCAATGCAGAGGGGGAAATGTTGGATTGGAGCCCCCACAGTATCCCCATTGGGGCACTTCCTATAGGAGCTATGAGAAGAGGGCTACTGTCCTCCAGACCCCAGAATGGTAGATCTACCAACAGCTTGCACCATGTGCCTGGAAAAGCCATAGTCACTCAATGCCAGTTCGTGAAAGAAGCCACAGGGGCTGTACTCTGCAGAGTCACAGGGGTGGAGCTGCCCAAGGCCTTGGGAGCCCACCCCTTGCATCAGCATGTCCTGCATGTGAGCCATGGAGTCAAAGGAGTTTATTCTGGAGCTCTAAAATGTAATGACTGTCCTACTGGATTTTGGACTTGCATGGGGCCTGTAGCCCCTTTGTTTTGGCCAATTTCTCCCATTTAGAATTGGATCATTTATGCAATGCCAGTACCCCCATTGTATCTTGCAAGTAGTTAACTTGTTTTTGATTTTACAGACTCATATATGGAAGGGACTTGCCTTTGCTCAGATGAGACTTTGAACTTGAACTTTTGAGTTAATGCTGGAATGAGTTAAGACTTTGGGGGACTGTTGGGAAGGCATGACTGGTTTTGAAATATGAGAAGGATATGAGATTTGGGAGAGGCCAGGGGGAATGATATTGTTTGGCTCAGTGTCCCCACCAAAATTTCATGTTGAATTGTAATCCCCATGTGTCGAGGGCAGGACCTGATGGAAGGTGATTGGATCATGGGGGCAGATTCCCCCATGATCACTATCAAGATCTCATGATAGTGAGTGAGTCCCCTCTTTTTCTTTCTTTTTTTTGCTGCCATATAAGACGTGCCTTGCTTCCACTTAGACTTCTGCTATGATTGTAAGTTTCCTGAGGCCTGTCCAGCCATGCAGAACTGTGAGTCAATTAAACCTCTTTTCTTTATTACCCAGTCTTAGGTAGTTCTTTATAGCAGTATGAAAATGGACTAATACATATGGCAATCAAGGGAGTGGGAATAGCAGGTGTTAAAAGTTGCAGAATGTAAGCTTTTTGCATGGTTAAAGTAAAAGTCTTTGAGGTTGAGTTGCAAGAGTGAGAGCAGAGCCAGAAAGGTAATGAGAGTCCTGTCATAAATGCCTAAGAGTTGAAGTTTGTGATTCAGAGACTATGAGATGCTATCATGGATTTTAGGTAAGGGAGTGACACTCGGTTTTGCATTCTAGGAGGATCACTTTGACAGCATTGTGGAGGAAACGTAATAGGACCAGGTGGGAAGTAGGGGCCAGTTGGGATGTTATTGCAGTGATCCAGGTGAGATGTAATAAGGCCTGATTTAAGTCTGTGGTGATAGAAATGGAGAGGAGGAGACCTAATTGTGAGATGTTAAAGAGACTGAATGAATAGGCCTTGGTGATTTATTGACTATAACTGAGAAAAAGGTCTCTGAGTGGCCCTTGGTTTTCTGGGTTTGATGATTATGTAGATAATTATATTATCCATCAGGATAGAGCAGATAGGAAAAAGGAATACATTTAAGAAAAACAGTGATGAATTAGGTTATGATATATTGAATCTGATTGATGCCTAGAGAGAATTAGTCAACAGATGGTTGAATATGTTTGGAGTTAAGGAGAGAGGTTTGGGTATGTGTTTGGAGTTAAGGAGAGAGGTTTGGATTACAGATACACATTTGTGAGTTAGCAGTGTAGGTAATATTAAATAGTTGTAGTCATTAGTTGAGATCAATGGATCTCAACCAGAGGTGATTTTGATGCTTAGAAGACATTTAGCAATGACTAAAGACTTTATTTATTTATTTATTTATTTGAGATGGAGTCTCACTCTCTCACCCAGACTGGAGTGCAGTGGTGTAATTTCGGCTCACTGCAACCTCTGTCTGCCTCCTGGGTTTAAGCAATTCTTCTGCCTCAGCTTCCTGAGTAGCTTGGATTACAGGTGCCCGCCACCATGCCCAGCTAATTTTTGTATTTTTAGTAGAGACAGGGTTTCGCCATGTTGGCCAGGCTAGTCTTGAAATCCTGACCTCAAGTGATCCACCCGCCTTGGCCTCCCAAAGTGCTGGGATTACAGGCGTGAGCCACCGGACCTGGCCAACTGGAGACATTATTGATTGCCAAAACAAAGATGCTACTGACATCTTATAGTTGGAGGCCAGAGATCCTGCTAATATCCTCCAATGCAAAAGGCATTCTCCCACACCAAATTATTATCCAGTCCAAAATGGCAGTTGTGCTCAGGTTGAGAAACCATGATTAGACAACATAACCCAAAAGAGTGTTAGAGGGAGTCAAGCATAGGATTGAGGGTAGAATTTTGGGAAATATCAACCTAAGGTGATCAGAGAAAGTCTATGAAGAGGTGACCAGAAAAGTAGAAAGAAGATCAGGGAAGAACTGTACCCAGGAAGCCAAGGAAGCAGAGAGTTTTGGAAGTGGTTAACATTTTTAGCATGGCTAAATAGGATAATAATTGAAAATCACATTTTAGATTTGACAATATGTTCAAAATTTCAGTTTATGAAACTCTTATGTTGAAGACATCTGAGCACAAGTTAATATGCTTCTTGAAGCAACATACTATGTCTGACCCTTGGGAAGTCAGTCATTTGGGAATCTTTATTGAGTATTTCTAGCCTAGTACATTGTTATGCTCTAGGGACAAAAAGTGGGTAAGATATAAATTCTATTTCTTTTTTTTTTTTTTTTGAGAGGGTGTCTTGCTCTTGTTGCCCAGGCTGGAGTGCAATGGCGTGATCTCGGCTCACTGCAACCTCCGCTTCCCAGGCTCACGTGATTCTCCTGCCTCAGCCTCCTGAGTAGCTGGGACTACAGGTGCATGCCACCACACCTGGCTCACTTTTGTCTTTCTAGCAGAGCCATATTGGCCAGGCTGGTCTCAAACTCCTGACTTCAAGTGATCTGCCAGCCTCGGGCTCCCAAAGTGCTGGAATTATAGGCATGAGCCATTGTGCCTGGCTGCTGTGTCTGAGGGGTTTGTAGTCCAGTGGGTGAGATGAAAAAATGTCAACACATTAAGCACCATAGTAAATAGCAGGGAATGAAAAGAAGACCTTGGAAACAGAGGAACTTCCAGTCTTTCTATGATATAGTCCTGTCAACCCTGGACCCTGATAAGGCTTAGAGTCGAAGGGCGTAAAGAGAAGCAAGAGAGTTGGGTATATTTTTAAAAAGGTAATGAAAAGATCATGTTTGTCTTTTTAATTTTGATATTAAAAAAGCTGACAGCAAAACTATGGGTCATATATTCCATCTATCATGAACAAAATACGTATGGGATATTTTATTTATAAATCACCTTTTATTACCTCCACCCCAAAATAGCCATTTACCTTTATTTTATTTTATTTATTTATTTTTTATTTTTTGCTCTGTCGCCCAGGCTGGAGTGCAGTGGTGTGATCTCGGCTCACTGCAACCTCTGCCTCCTGGGTTCAAGCGATCCTCCTGCCTCAGCTTCCCTAGTAGTAGTCCCAGCGTCTGGCTAATTTTTGTATTTTTTGTAGAGACGGGGGTTCACTATGTTGGTCAGGCTGATCTCGAACTCCTGGCCTCAAGTGATCTTCCCGCCTTGTCCTCTCAAAGTGCTGGGATTACAGGTGTGAGCCACCGCGCCCGGCCCACTGTTTACCTTTAGAATGTGCCTCACAGACATGTAATCTCTGTAATCTTCCTCTTTCCTTTCTATCTACTGCTGCTGCTTTGTAATTCCAGGCAGAGACTGGAAATGGCAGTGAGTAACCTAGGATTGTGGCAGTCTGAGAGTTGTTTAGAGAATATGTAAGAGGGTCCTAGAGTCGTCTTTTTCTCTTGTCACTTCTTGCCGAAACAAACTACACCTGTCTAACGTCTAATCCCAGGTTTGACCCACAGGTGAGGAGTGAGACTTCTCACAAATTTGTGTCCTTAAGGTTCCTAATTTAGATGATAAATGGAGCATAGCAACATTAAATATTAGAAATGAAAGGTCCTTGGGAGAGATTAATTCATATATGATTATTACCAGAGTTGAGTAATTTGCTTGTAATCATGTAATAGTTATTGACAGAATTGAAAGCCCAGGAGGGTGTCTCCATGGGAACCACCTTTCAGGGACATTGGTTCCCAAACATCATGAAGGGACTACATCAGAGTCATCTACACTGCTTGTCAAATATACGGATTTCCAGGCTTACCCTAGACCCATGAAACAAAAAAAGTCTGATAGGAGCTATTGGTAGTTGTTATGTTATTGGCAGATAATTCAGAGTTATGACCAAAGTACTTTAAAATGTATCTAGCACATGGTAAGCACCAGTGCATGTTGTTTGCATTAGTATTTTATCAGTATTTTTGTACAATCTGTAATGTGGAAGGAAAAAAGGGAATTGAAATGATTTTTTTTGTTTTAATTTCCCCACTTTACTTTAAAAGAAAACCAGTTTCTCATAAGGGAAGAACAAGAACCAAGAAGTAATTAAAGTTCACGAGAAGGCATGTAGATGTCAAGAGTGTTGTATAATGATTTTCGTTTGCTCAGGGATAATTTGAAAGTGAAAGTGTAGAAATGCAATGCATTTCAGCTTACTCTGCTCATCTTCAACTTGTACTGAGCATTTCATTATAGCATAATATAGTGTAGTGGTTCTAAGACTTTTTGGTCTCTGGAGTCTTTCATGATCTTAAAAATTATTAAGGATCCCAAACAGATTTGTTAATGTAGATTATATTTATGTATATTTACCATATTAGAAATTAAAACTGAGAAATTAAAAACATTAATTCATTAAAAGAAAGCCCATAAACTTGTTTACGTGAATAACATTTTAATGAAAAATAACTATTTTCTGAAAAAACAATTGAGAAGAGTGGCATTGTTTACATTTTGTAAATCATTTTAACGTCTTCCTTAATAGAAGACTGCCAGATTCTGTCTACTTTTGCATTTATTCTGTTGTAAGGTGTTGTTTTGGCTGAAGTATAAAGAAAATACAGCCTCATACAGACATGTAGTTGTCAAAAAGGAAGAATATTTTAATAGCCTTTGAAATAAGTGTGGATTTTCTCCTCTTATACTACACCAAAATTTGACAAGTGTTAGTTTCTTAAACATGAGTTAGAATGTGTGATTTGAGACCATATCTGTGAAGTTTATTCAGTCTTGTATATTGTAGACTTTGAAGTGGATCTTACAGCCGTGCATGATTTTATAACATCATGTATTGCTCATTTAGAAAATATTAGTTCATTGATTTATGCTGGTCTTCTAAGTGTTTATACATTTCATTATATAAAATATATTTTAAAATCACATTTGTTGTTACTGTATTATTACTGATCTCATCAGACAATTCTTTAAGTATTGGGAAGCTGCCAAACTCATAGCAGGCAGATAAAGGTTTTCTAAAAAATTCTGATTTACTTGAAAGTTTTAATTTTGTCATAGACAACAAGTATTTCCAACTGTGTTCTTTGAAGTAGTAGGTTTATTTTATTTTGTATGCTAAATACCTACGTCTGAATAGCCCTTTTATTTCCTGTCCATCCATTTGTCTTCCAAGTAAAAATGTTGTTCCATGAAAAATGCCTCTAGTTCAGCTTGCAACTCAAACAACTGCATAAGGGCTTTTCTTCAAGGTAGCCATTGTAATTCAGTATGTAGCAGGGGTGGTTTCCGTGTACTTCCCATTTTGTCACACAGAATGTTAAACCTGTATACAACATTTCAGATTTGATAAATTGAATAATTTTTACTGTATCACCCAGGACATTCTTCAGTGAAACTGACATTGATTTTTACTGTGATGCATGCTGGTGAAGAACATGATGACTATAAGTACAGTTTGGTGCCATTGCCTTGATTTGTGTTAAGGTTCCAGCAGTTTTACCTACCATTGCTTTTGAACCATGAGTGGAAAGGTCAGCCCAATGAAAAAAAAATATATATATTTCCCTCCCCCAAATAATATCTTTGTAGAATTATAAAAATAGTTTTACCATCTTGGATCATCTGAAAGATTCTTGGGGATCTCTAGAGAGAGAGGGCCAATAATCGTATTTGGAGAATTGCTTGTGTAATGGAAAGGTCTTTAACCAAAAGTCAGAATTCTTAGTTTCTAGGTTAGTAATCCTTGTTATAGGTCTCAGGAAACTACTGACCTCATTTTAGTTTCTTCTTCTTTTATTAAAGTGACGTGGAAGTGAGTGCTTTACAAGTAAAATGGTTTGTGTCTAATATCAGGAAATACCTTATTAGGCACGTCACATTGTAAAAAAACATTCTGGAGAAATTTGAACTAGGTCTTTCCTTTTCATTCATTTTATTTATTATAGTGATGTTAAGGTGGCTAGAATTGATAACCTATTTTGTAAAACTTCTGTTTTACAAAATGTACCAAGTGATAATTAACCAAGCCACTGGAGTCATGTTGGAATATACACTATAAGATACAAAAGTTGTCCTCAAGCTACTTGTAGCCTGATTAATAAACACACAGATATAGCAGTATAATGTATTTTATGCCATCACATAATTGCTTTAAATAATATGTAGGAGATCAGAGAATGACAAGACTGAGGAATGGGGAGGTAGAGAATGGCTCCATGAGTGTCAGAGAATTAAATTAGACCTTTATAAAAATGGAGAAATGATACATGCCGAGGTACAAAGAGAACATGTCATACTTCTCAATTAATCTTTTCCCTGCCCAGACAAATACCTGTTCTCAGTTTCCCTCTTCCTGTCATTCTGTGGTTTGTGACATCGTTTTTCTCGTACTTTTTTTCTTTGCACCATTCTAAGGCCCATGATTTGTGATATTAAAATAGCATGGTGTACTGGAAAGATCTTGGGCTTTGGAGTCAGAGTGACCCAACTTCCAATTCTGAGGGCACATTTCATAGACAGTCTGAAAATTAAGTGAAATAATACATTTAAAAGTGCTCCATAAATGTTAACTGCCTTTCTCCATTATTACAAATAATGAACAGCAACAGAGAATGAGTTAATTAAGATGGTAGCATGCTGTGATGAAATTTATGCATTAGACTTGGAGTGCAAAAGACTTGTGAAAAGAGAGACAATACCCTGTTTGCAGATGACATGATTGTATATTTAGAAAACCCCATCGTCTCAGCCCAAAATCTCCTTAAGCTGATAAGCAACTTCAGCAAAGTCTCAGGATACAAAATTAATGTGCAAAAATCACAAGCATTCTTATACACCA
>NW_016812332.1:2915939-2937395 GCF_001698545.2 Rhinopithecus bieti | reverse complement strand
AAAAAAAAAAAAAAAAAAGAGACAATAATATATTGTGGTTATCATGGACATTAGAGTTGGAGAGAATTGCAGTAAAATCCTGATCGTAACCTGTACTATTACCGTTGTGCTTATTTGGGTCAAGTTGACTTAAACTCTCAAAGCCTTAGTTGATTTGTCTAATAAATGGGAATGGTTTTGGGAAGATAGTCAATAGCATCCCCTAACATATTTGTTTCTTCTTTATTTGAATGTGATTTTGTTCAGTCCTGGCGGATATTGATTAGGCTAGGCTAATAAGTGAATGCCATTAGTTAGTGGCCTAGTGTTTGGTATAAGATGGTTATGTGTTCTTGTTGACATTTATAGATCATGAATATCTTGACACACTCTGCCCAGTTCTAGAAGTCCATCCATATACCTCTTTCAAAGCCTATAATATTTATCATCTGCTCCTTTATAGAACAATTTTCCAATTTCTGTCATATGCAATTAAGTTACCTGGAATTAGTTTGGTTATTTTGGGGATTACTTTTGAGCTTCCTTGGGTGGACCCAGAGCAGCCTTTAGTGTCAAGGGCTAACTTACCCCTTTACAAAGACAATATCTTTCTAATGACTCTCTACCCAATGCTCCATGTATTGTGAGATCTTTCCCCTTTGACTGATAGGAACATAAACTGTTCTCAGCAGTGTGCAATCTCTGGGAATTATACAGCTTATATCTCCAGTGATTCTTTCCCCAGTGGTGGGTAATTTTTCTCATTCATGTGAAGGACTCCACAGGCCCCCTCTGCAGTTCTGGGGAGTTCTGTCTCTGTGTCTCCTTTCTCCCCATTATTCTGCTCCATAAATTCCAGCTGCCTTGGCTTCCCTTAACTTTCATTTTTTTTTCTCAACTCAGCAAGATGACTGGGCTCTGTTTGGATTCTCCCTCCCTGTTTTTCAGCCTGGAAATTGTCTCCAGGACAATAAACTGGGGCAGTCATAGGGCTCATCTCACTTGTTTTTATTTTTTCAGGAGTTATTGTCTTCCCTGCTGTAATTCCATGTCTAAAAACATAGTTTTATGTTTTGTCCAGTTTTCTAGTTTTTTACAGATGTCTGTGTGTGTGTGGGTTAGGGGGCTGCTTAGGGGTTAAGTCCCATTCCTGTTACTCTTTTATGGCCAGGAGCAAAGCTCCATTTATAGCTGCTACTTTTTTTTTCTTTTTTTCTTTACCTCTGTGTATTCTCTACACCACTAAAAAGTCAGATGAGTCCATCATCTGTATAATCACGTTTGTTTTTATAGCAATTAAGTGCCATAGCCACTTGTATTAGTATGGGTTCTCCAGGGATATAGAACCAATAATACACACACACACACACACACACACACACACACACACACACACACAGATTTATTATAAGGAATTGGCTCACATAATTATGGAGGCTAAGTCCCAAGATCTACGTTCAGCAAGCTGGAGACTCAGAAGGGCTAATCGTATAGTTCCAGTATAAATCCAAAGGTCTGAGAACCAGTATAGCCAATGATATAAGTTTTAGGTGATGTACGTTCCAGTCTGAGTCCACGTCCATGTCCAAAGGCAGAAAACTGACATTTAAGCTCAAATATAGGCAGAGAGTGCATTCTCCCTTATTCCACCTTTTTTTTTTTTTTTTTTTTTTTTTTTTCTATTCAGGGCTTCAGTGGATTGGATGATGCCCACCCACATGAAGGCGGGCAATGTGAATTACTTAATCTACCGATTCAGATGTTAATCTCATCCAGAAACATCCTCACAGACACACCCAGGATAATATTTAACCAAATTTATGGGTATACCATGGCCCAGTCAAGGTGACATAAAAATTAATCATCATACTCCTCAAACTCTTAGGCTTACCCTTCATCTAATTTATATAATAATGAATCAGTACCTGTGTTCCCGTTTCCTCCCAGCATGGAGATAATCCTGCAGTTTCTAGATTAATCTCAATCTTATTTTCATGGTTGTTTCCTGGGGCCAGCCACTTTCCAACCAAAACACATAGCATATTCAGAATAATTTGAGAGGGACTATTTACAAGATGTGGGAGAAGTGTAGGGAAACAACAAGAGATGGGATAGTAACTGGTGAGTAATACTTGAGCAGTTACTGTCCCCATACCTGAAGAGTTGAGGGGAAGGAGTATCCTAATCTGGGAGAGAGTCTTGTAGAAATGTCTGTCTTGGGGGAAACATTGATACTTGGTAGAGGACCTAGCCAGCCTGGGGCTGCCCTACAGAGAGGAAGCCAGGAAATTAAATTCCTTGACCACCCTCTCCTCCTTCTTTCTGATCTCCTGCTTTTGAGGCAGTCTGTAAAGAAACCCCTGGGGCGGCAGAGGGAAGAGTGAACTGGAGGGGCAGTTGGAAATATTTGGCAAAGACAGCTAGGTTGGAGTAGCTGCCTGGCTCCTTTCCTTCAGAAACAGGTGTTTCAAGATACACAAGGTTGGAAATGAGAGAAAAAATAGTTTATAGATTATTATTTTCTTGCCTTTCTAATACTCCCAAAGTAGTCTTCTATGTATGTTCTGAAGAACTGATGAACGCAAGAAGAAATAATGTTAAATTACCTAGAGTTGATTAAACTCATCACCTGATGCTGTTATTTTATTGATAAGACTGGTAATATTAAAAATTAATCAAGTTTGCCCATTGTAGTAGTAGGCCAGGATCTAGATACTCCATAAAATCCACACTATATTTTAAGAAAAGTATCCGTAGGGAAAGAAGAAAATGTTTATGTACATGAAAGTGGTTTCTTTAACATTGAAGCATAGTAGTGGCAATTATTTATATGTTAATCTATATTTTACAGGCTTCTACTTTTAAATTATTAATATACATGGATAGGTAATTTTAGGTTTAATTCAGACTTTCTGTAAGTCATTTAGAGGAAGTTTAGTGTGAGGCATTCTTTGCTATAAACAGAATGGGTGAACATTTATTAGGTGATAGTGGGTAATTATCAACAAATTTGGAATATTCAGGAAAGATGCTGCTGCTTTGCGTCTTTGGCTGTGTATGCCACTCAGTTTTTGTAAACTCAGTCCTGTTTTTAGGTGCATAGTGCATGGCCTTTGACCTACTACTGTGCAGCAGTATCTTCAAACCACCTTTCACCTCTTGCAACTGGCAACCGAGGTGAGTTGCATGGTGCAATGGTGCTGTTAACACATAACCACATATTATCACCAAACATATAACATATTATAAAAATAAAACACTTTTAAAATATTTCAGAAACATATTTGAGCGTTTTAATAACTCTGAGTAGAAGTTAGTCATAGTTTTATAACATTTTAGAACTGGAAGAGATCTTTGCAAGTTTATTTTACTGATGAGATTTAGGTACAGTCACACAGCTTATTTAATGATTGAGATTCAGTCACATGCAGTATTTGTGAAGTGCCAACATAAGAACCAGGATCTTCTGATTACCTTCAATGATTTTATTATGCAAAGCCATTGCTCCTTGTAGATATTCAGAGTTACAGAATCCACAAATGCATGATAAATAATGGTCTGGCATCAACATTGAGGGAGATTTTGTTGTTCCATGACAGCTCTGTTTATTAACTGGTTCTTCCTTGTTTTGGTCAAAAATTTGCTTCCTAATAACTTTCACTTGTTATTCCTAGTCCTGTCCTCATCAGAATCAGCTAATTCTTTCTCCTTTGATAACCTCTGAAATATTCGCATACTGTAATCAGCTCAGAAAAACAACTTTAGGTCTTTAGCTTTTTCTTATATAATGAAATTTTCAGTATAATTGCCATTCTGGTTATCTTTCTGGCCATGGATCACTTTGTCAGTATCCCACCTAAATAGGGTTCCCAGATTTGAACGTTGTGTCCAGGCACTTTCTGAAGGGATATAGTGAATGCGCTTTTAGTCACCCAGTGTAAAATGGTGAGCAATATAGTAAAAGAAGAAAAGTGACACTGATTGTTCCTTACACTACTTTACTTCTTTAATCTTATGCTTACCTAACCACCATAGTTATGAGACTTGAGAAACACTTTGGGGCCGGGCACGGTGGCTCATGCGCCCAGCACTTTGGTAGGCCAAGGCGGGCGGATCATTTGAGGGCAGGAGTTCGAAACCAGCCTGGCCAACATGGTGAAACCCCGTCTCTGCTAAAAATACAAAAATTAGCTGGATGTGGTGGTGCATACCTATAATCCCAGCTACTTGGGAGGCTGAGGCAGGAGAATTGCTTGAACCCGGGAGGTGGAGGTTGCAGTGAGTCAGGATCACACCACTGCACACCAGCTTGGGCAACAGAGTGAGACTCTGTCTCAAAAAAAAAAAAAAAAAATTTTTAAATTAATTAATCAAATTCCCTTAATCTTTTTAAAAATTTATTTTAAAATTTTATGTTTATAAATTTTTTTTGTTGATACGTAATACATGTGTGTATTTTCAGGGTACATGTGTTAATTTGATACACTCGTGTAATGTGTAAAGAGCAAATCAGGGTAATGGGGATATCCATCACCTTAAATACATTTCTTTATGCTAAGAACATTAGAATTATTCTCTTCCAGCTATTGTACAATTGATTAGTGTTAACTCTAGTCACCCTACTGATCTATTGAATACTAGGTCTTATTTCTTTTTTTGTTTGTTTGTTGTTGTTTTTGTTTTTGAGACAGAGTCTCGCTCTGTCACCAGGCTGGAGTGCAGTGGCACGATCTCGGCTCACTGCAACCTCCGCCTCCCAGGTTCAAGTGATTCTTCTGCCTCAGCCGCTGGACTAGCTGGGACTACAGGTGCACGCCAATGCGCCCAGCTAATTTTTGTATTTTTAGTGGATAGTCTTGATCTCTTGACCTCATGATCCGCCTGCCTCCCCCTCCCAAAGTGTTGGGATTACAGGCATGAGCGACTGGGCCTGGCCGGTCTTATTTCTTCTATATAACTGTGTATTTATTTGTACCCATTAATGAACCTCTCTTCATCACTCCCTTACCCCCTTTTCTCATCCCTTCCTGGCCTCTGGTAACCACCAGTCTACTATTTGTCTTGAACAGATCCATATTTTTTAACTTCCACATATGAGTGGGAACATGTGACATTTGTCTTTCTATGCCTGGCTTATTTCACTTAACATAATGACATCCAGCTTCACTCGTGTTACTGAACATGACAGGATTTCATTCTTTTTTATGACTGAGTAATATTTCAATGTGTATATATACACAATATTTTGTTTATCCATATGTCTGTTGATGAGCACTTAGATTTATTCCATATTTTGGCTCTTGTGAATGATGCCCTGATAAACATGGGAGTGCAGTATCTGTTTGATATATTGATTTTCTTTATTTTGGATATATACCCAGCAGTCAAATTGCTGGATCAAATGGTAGTTCTATTTTTAGTTTTTTGAGGAAGCTCCACACTATTTTCCATAGTGACTGTACTAATTTACATTCCTACCAACAGTGTAGGGGGGTTTCCCTTTCTTTACATCCTCACAGCATCTGTTATCGTGTGTCTTTTTAACAGAAGCCATTTTAACTGGCCATTTTTTACTGTTTTATTGTGGTTTTGATTTGCCTTTCTCTGGTGATTAGTGATGTTGAACATTTAAAAAAATATACTTGTTGGGCTTTGTATGTCTTGTTTTGAGAAATGTCTGTTCAAATCTTTTGCCTATTTAAAAATAAGGTTATTATTATTTTACTATTGAGTTGTTTGAACTCCTGATATGTTCTGGTTATTAATCCCTTGTCAGATGGATAGTTTACAAATATTTTCTCTCATTCTGTGGGTGGTCTTTTCTCCTTGTTAATTGTTTCCTTAGCTGTGCAGAAGCTTTTTAGCTTGGTATGATCGCATTCATCTGTTTTTGCTTTGGTTGCCTGTACTTTTGAATTCTTACATTTAAAAATCTTTGCCCAGATTAATGTTCTGGAGCATTTACTTAATGTTTTCTTCTAGTAATTTCATAGTTTTAGGTCTTACACTTAAATATTTAATCCATTTTAATTTGATTTTTGTACATGGTGAGAAATAGGGGTCTAATTTCATTCTTCCTCATGTGGTTACCTAGTTTTCCCAGTGCTGTTTATTGAAGAGGCTGTCCTTTCCGCAGTGTATGTTCTTGGCATCTTTGTTGAAAATGAGTTGGCTGTAAAATGAGTATGGATTTATTTATGTGTTCTCTATTCTGTTCCATTGGTCTGTGTCTCTGTTTTTATGCCAGTACCGTATTGTTTTGGTTACTGTAACTTTGTGGTATATTTTGAAGTTAGGTAGTGTGACGCATCCAGCTTTGTTCTTTGTGCTCAGGGTTGTTTTGGCTATTTTGGGCCTTTTGTGGTTCTATATACATTTTTGGACTATTTTTTCTATTTTTGTGACGAATGTCATTGGTATTTGATAGGGATTGCATTGAATCTGTAATATTAATTCTTCCAATCCATGAGTATGAAGTATCTTCCCTTTCCAAAAATGTCCTCTTCCATTTCTTTCATCAGGGTTTTATAGTTTTCTTTGAATAGATCTTTTACTTCTTTGGTAAAATTGATTTCTAAATATTTTATATCCTTGTGGCTCTTGCAGATGGGATTGCTTTCTTGATTTCTTTTTCAGATTGTTTGCTGTTGGAGTGTATAAGTGCTACTGATTTTTATATGTTGATTTTGTGTAGTGCAACTTTACTCAATTCATTTTTCAGTTCTAACAGTTTTTTGGTGGAGTTTTTAGGCTTTTCTGTGTATAATATCATGTTATCTGTGAACAAGGCTAATTTGATTTCTAAATTTCCAATTTGGATACCCTTTATCTCTTTCTCTTGCCCCATTGCTCTGGCCATGACTTCCAGTAATATTGTTGAATATGAGTGGTGAAAGTGGGCATCTTGTCTTGTTCCAGATCTTAGATGAAAGGTTTTTATTTTTTTCGCGTTTCAGTGTGATGTTAGCTGTGGGTTATATGGCCATTATTATTTTGAAGTGTGTTCCTTCCATACCCAGTTTGTTGAGGATTTTTATCATAAAGGGATGTTGAATTTTATTGAATGCTTTTCAGCATGTATTGAAATGATCATATGATATTTGTTCTTGGTTCTATGGATGTGATGTATTATATGTATTGATTTCTGAATGTTGAACCATTCTTGCATCCCTGGGATGAATCCCACTTGATCATGGTGAATGATATTTTTAATGTGTTGTTGAATTCAGTTCGCCACTATTTTGTTAAGGATTTTTGCATCTATGTTCATTAGTGTTGTTGGGTCTATAGTTTTCTTTTTGTTGTTGTGTTCTTGTCTTATTTTGGTATCAGGATAATTCTGGCCTTATAGGATCCATTTGGAAGTATTCCCTCTTTTTTTTATTTGTTTTTTTGAAGAGTTTGAATAGAATTGGCATTGTTTCTTCTTTAAATTTTGGTAGAAAATTTTGGTAGATTCAAGCAATTCTTGTACCTCAACCTGCCAAGTAGCTGGGATTACAGGCACCCGCTACCACGCCTGGCTAATTTTTGTATTTTTAGCAGAGATGGGGGGTCACCATTTTGGCCAGGCTGGTCTCACACTCCTGACCTCAAGTGATCCACTCAACCTTGGCCTCCCAAAGTGCTGGGATTACAGATGTGAGCCACCACGCCTGGCCTTCAGGTTCTTTTTCTTTATTTCAGCATTTTGAAATGTTACTCTTCTCCCTTCTGGCCTGTATGGTTTCTGTTGAGAAGTGTGTTGCCAAATGAATTGGAGCTCTTTTATATGTTATTTATCTCTTTTCTTTTGCTGCTTTTAGAATCCTTTCTTTGTCCTTTATCTTTTAGAGTTTGATTATTATATGCCTTAGGGTAGTCTTTTTTGGGTTGAGTCTATTTGATGTTCTCTGATCTTCCTGAACGTGGATATTTATATCTTTCTAGCATTTGGAATGTTTTAGTGTTTTATTTTTCTTTTTAAATAAGCTTTGTATCCCTTTCTCTTGCTCAGCTCCCTCTTGAGCACCAACACTTCTCAAATTTGTTTTTTTGAGGTAATTTTCTGTATCTTGTAGGCAATCTTTGTTCCTTTTCTTTTTTTCTCCTTTGTGTGTTTTCAGATAGTCTGTTTTTGAGCTCACTGATTCTTAGCTCACTGATTCTTTCCTTTGCTTGATCCATTCTGCTGCTGAGAACTTCTAATGAATTTTTCACTTCAGCAAACATATTTCTCAGTTCCAAAATTTCTGGTTTGATTTATTTTTAATATTTCAATCTCTTTGTTAAATTTCTGAATTGTTTTTCTATGTTACGTTGGAGATCACTGAGTTACTTTAAAACTGCTATTTTGAATTCTTGGTCAGAAAGCTCACATTTAGCCATCTTGTTAGGGTCAGTCACTGGTTCCTTGCTTTGACCCCTTGTCCAAACAGGTCAGTTCCCTGTTTGCTGTTGTTTCTTGTGGATGTACGTCTATGTATTTGGAATGAAGGATTAGTTATTTATTCCAGTCTTCTCTCTGGATTGCTTTGGTTTTTACTGGATATGTTTCTTTAGAGTTTGTATTTTTGAATTTCTTTCTTTTTTTTCTTGTAAGGTTGCTGCCCCCTTTTTGGCACTAAATGGCACCTTAAGCCCAGGTTTGCCTGAGCTCTGGTATTCAGTATTTGATCAGAGCACTACCCATCTCAAATGGGGGAGGTCTCAAATGGAATATTTTGGCAATGTTGGAAGGCTGGCTAGGGGTTTGTGCTCAGGGGACCTGTGTAACACAGCTCCTACAATGTGGTGCTGCTGAACAGTCAATCTCATTTGGCATCTCCTTTGACAGAGTTACAGAGCAGAGTTTTGAGGGCTTGGGATTGTAGTCCCACCTCCCCGCATTGTCTTTGGCTGTCCTCAGGGATATTTCTCCCTTTAGAAGTTCATGATGCTTCCTGTGGGTTGAGGCAGGGACAGATCTTCTGCCAGGGAACCCAAGATGGTGGGGAAGCTGATTGTCCACTTTGAACTCTCTTTTTTTCCAGCCATTTTGGCTATTTAGCTTATCTGTACTCATTGAAAATGTGGACTGTTTTCTTGGCCTTACCAAGATATCTGGTCACCTTTTGGAAAAGGCTACTTTTAATTTCTTATGGTTAATAAGGTTGTACATGTAGCCATCCATTAAAGCCAAGTAATAAATAAAGATGGACATGAAACATTCTGTTTTACAGCCGTAAGTTATATTATAACTAATTGTTGGTTGTCATTTTGTAAAAGTAGTAACAATGGGCTAAAAACTGATTTTTCTGTTGTATCTTTTCTGTCAACAAAATGAATTAGCATTATGATATTGAACAAGATGAAAAAGAGAAGAAAAGGAGGCGGAGTCCAATCAGTCAGTAAGAAGATTTAGTGGAATCTGACTATGGTGTACAGAATATCATCAATTCAAACCAGGCAATTAAAAGTTGTATTAAGAGGTTGCTTAAAAAAATTAAAAGTATGTATGATATATTGGGTTGTAAGAAAAATCATGGACTTGAAAAATCCTAATACCATAAGAAGGAAATTCACATACTAGCCAGGTAGAACTCTTCTGGAAGGGGCCCCTAGGTCCTGTGTCTTGATGCAGATAATCCATCAAGACAGGGACTGATAATCCATATCAGGGACTGATAATCCATATCCCTACACCATATGTTGGTAAGCATACTATCTATGTTTATGACATAAAGCAAATCCATTAGTACTAACATTTTTAACATTATGTTTGGGAATAAGTTTTATAGTCATCGTGATATTACATGTGTGTATTTGTTGTTAAAGGTGTTTTGAAACCTTTAAGAGGGACATATCAGATAATCTGCCCTGTTAGCTTTGTTATTTTAACTTGAAATATTTAATTCAAGTTAAACATAGACTATAAATTAACTGTGATCATGCTTGATTGTGAGTGAAGGAAAACCCAGTGGAATTTAGTAGGTTAAACAAGATAGTTTATTACTCTTTCACATGAGTGAGGCAGTCTATTCACTACTGATATATTAGTTCTATTCTACAAAGTCCTCAGGATCCAAGTTTTGTTTTTGTTTTGAGATGGAGTCTCACTTTTTCACCAGGCTGGAGTGCAGTGGTGCGATCTTGGCTTACTGCAACCTCCGCCTCCCGGGTTTAAGCGATTCTCCTGCCTCAGCCTCCCCAGTAGCTGGGATTACAGGCACCCACCACCACACCTGGCTGATTTCTGTATATTTTGCAGAGACAGGGTTTCACTATGTTGGACAGGATGGTCTGGATTTCTTGACCTCATGATCTGCCCGCCTTGGCCTCCCAAAGTGCTGGGATTACAGGCATGAGCCGCTGTGCCTGGCCCCAAGTTTTGTTTTTTTTACTTCGCTGTTATACCATACTTAGGAGGATTTTAATATGAAAGATGTAAAATAATTTGGTTAAGTTTCTAAACAGTGTCAGAACCTTTAAGATAATTGGATTTATTCCATTTATTAGTTTGGCTTATTAAATTTACAAGAGTTGCTTATGTATTTTGGTTGTTGGATTTGCAAGGCTACCCTGTCGGTCATTTGAAAGGTTTGAGAAAAATTAGATTTATTTGATTTGTAGATTTAGTTTTAAATGTTTTAGGCAACTTAATTTCACTGGATTATAATTGAAGATAATTGTTTAGGAGAATTTAATCTGTAACAAATTGATTGAACATGAAGATAAAATATAAAAGTAATTGTTATTATTTTTCTAGTAAAATTGTAAATTATATACACAGCAAGATTTGTAAAATGAACTTTTAAGTTTTGTACTTTTAGAGTTTTGAACTTTTACCTTTTAAGGTTTGCAAAAGTTTAAAACATAGAACTTTAAATATTCAATACAAGTAACCATTTTTGTATAATAAAGTCTCACCTAAGTTGACATTCCAGAAATTAAACATATGAGGAGATAAGGTATTATGCACATGCTGTTGAGACTGCTAAAGTTATTTTTTTAAAATGTTAAGTATACATTTTATGTTGTCAAGAAGGAGCAAATACTCTTTTTAATATTTGCGTAGTATCTTCCATTAGACTTTAACACCCTTAGCTCTTTGCTTTTAGGAGATTCAAATTAAAATTCACTTTTTTTTTTTTTGAGACGGGGTTTCGCTCTTGTTGGCCAGGCTGGAGTGCAATGGTGGGATCTCGGCTCACTGCAACCTCGGCCTCCCGGGTTCAAGTGATTCTCCTGCCTCAGCCTCCCGAGTAGCTGGGATTACAGACATGCGCCACCGTGCCCAACTAATTTTGTATTTTTAATAGAGATGGGGTTTCACCATGTTGGTCAGGCTGGTCGCAAACTCCCGACCTCAGGTGATCCACCCTCCTCAGCCTCCCAAGATTTACTTTTTCAGAGATAATCATGTTGTCAAAAATATTAGCCATATATACAGAGAAAGTTGATAAGACATGAATTAGTTTGTATTGATGTAAGTTCAAGTAATTACATATGTGTGTAAAGATAGAGCCTAACGAAATAAGCTTCTTTTGGGAATGGGTTTCATTGAAAAAATACTGTCTTCATACTGAATGTCTATTAGCTACTTCTTTGAAGGAGAAATGTTGTTAAAATGCCTGTGTTTAAAAGCGGCTTTAAATTATTGACACTGTCTTAGTTCATTTAAGTTGCTATAGAGGAATTCCTGAGACTGGGTAATATATAAAGAAAAGTGTATTTGGCACATGATTTTTCTGGCTGGAAGATCGGGCATCTACTGAAAACCTTAGGCTGCTTCTACTCATGGCAGAGGAAGGGAAACTAGTATATGCAGAGATCACGTCATGAGAGTGGAATAAAGGAGGGCAGCAAGGTGCCAGGCTCTTTTTAACAACCAGCACTCATAGGAACTAATAGAACTAGAGCTAACTCATTACCATGAGGATAGCACCAAGCCATTCATGAGGGATCTGTCCCACAATCCTAATACCTCTCCCTAGGCCCTACCTCTAACAATGGGAATCACATTTCAACATGAGATTTGGAGGGGCCAGTATCTAAACTATAGCATATACTATTCCAGATCTTTGTTTTTTTTTTTTTTTTTTTTTGAGACAGAGTCTTGCTATGTTGCTCATGCTAGAGTGCAGTGGTGTGACCTCAGCTCACTGCAACCTCCGCTGCCTGGGTTCAAGTGATTCTTGTGCCTCAGCCAACTGAGTAGCTGGAATTAAGGGCCAGGCTGGTCTCAAATTCCAGCCCTCTAGTGATCCACACTTCTTGACCTCCCAAAGTGCTGGCATTACAGGCGTGAACCACCACACCCTGCCCAGATCTTTGGATATTTTTTGAAATGTGAAATTAATTCTCAAATTTTAACTTAGGTATTTTAGCATGAATGACTTTTTTTAAGGATGGGCTATCTCAGGTATTGCGTAATACAAATTTAAAGTTTCTTTCTCTTGTAACCTATGGAATGGGAGATGGTATTTTCAAACCACACATCTGATAAGAGGTTAATATCCAAAATATTTAAGGAACTTAATAGCAAGAAACAAATAACTGTATTGAAAAATTTGCAAAGGATCTGAATAGGCATTTCTCAAAAGAAGACATACAAATGACCCATAGGTGCATGAAAAAATTCTCAACATCACTAAGGGTCCATCAGTGAATGAATGGATAAAGAAAATGTGGTTGAATGAATGAATAAAGAAAATGTGGTATATATACAGAATGTAATACTACTCAGCCTCATAATAAAGGAAGGAAGTTCTGTCATTTGCAACTATATGAGTAAAGCTGGAAGACATTAAGCTTAATGAAATAGCCAGGCATAGAAAGACAAATATCATGTGATCTCACTTATGTGTAGAATCTAAAAAAGTGGAACTCAGAGAGTTGAATGCTGGTTACCAGGGGTTGCAAATGGGAGAATGGGGAGATATTGGCCAAAGGACACAAAGTTTCAGTTAGATAGGAGAAATAAGCTCAGGAGAGAGCCATTTTACAGCATGGGGACTATAGTTCATAATAATGCATTGTGCACTTGAAAATTGCTAAGAGAGTACATTTTAAATGTTCTCACCACAAAAAATTGATAAGTGAAGTGGCAGATATAGTAATAAGCTTGATTAAATCATTCCATAGTATATACATATATGAGAACATTGCTTTGTATATCATAAATATATACAAATTTTGTCAATTAAAATGATTAAAAAATAAAGTTGCTTTTTCTTTAAATGATGGCATTTATCTAAAGTAATAACCTTTCTAATATGTGTGCCCTGATTTTAAAGACATCAATATATAAAAACCAAAATTTATAAAACTATCAAGTTTGTGAATTGCATTTTTAAATTATGGAGAGGTTTTCCTTTGTACCAAAGACGCTGTAGCAAGGCGAAATCCTATAATTTCCTTCATAGCGCTAGTTTTGGTTATAAATTTACATTTGTCTAGTGATTGTAATTGTGTGGTTAGTATCTGTCTCTCCTATGGACTTTATATTTCATGGGGAAAGATATTGTGTCTGTTTTTCTTTGCTACTATAGCACTAACACCAAACTTCAGACTTGGTATATACAGGTATATCTCAGAGATGTTGCAGGTCTTGTTCCAGATACCACAATAAAGCAAGTATCTCAATAAAGTAAGCCACATTAATTTTTTGGTTTCCCAGTGCATATAAAAGTTATGTCTACACTATACTGTAGTCCACAAAGTGTGAAATAGCATTATGTCTAAAAATATGTATGTACCTTAGTTAAAAATTTTATTGTTTAAAAATGCTAATGATCAGTAGCCTTCAGTGAATGGTAATCTTTTTGCCTGTGGAGTGTCTTGCCTGCACATGAATTGCTGCTGACTGATCAGGGTGGTAGTTGCTGAAGGTTGGGTTGACTATGGCAATTTCTTAAGACAAAAATGATGTTTGCCACATTGATTGACTCTTCTTTTCATGAATGATTTCTCTATAGCATGTAATGCTGTTTGATAGTATTTACCCACAGTAGAGCTTCTTTCAAAATTGGAGTCAGTTCTCTCAAGCCCTGTCACTGCTTTATCAACCAAGTTTATGTAATTTTCTAAACTTTGTGTTGTCATTTCAACAAAGTTCACAGCATATTCACAGAGTAGATTCCATCTCAAGAAAGTACATTCTTTGCTCATCATAAAAAACAACTCCTTATCTGTTTGTTTTACCATGAGATTGCAGCAATTAAGTCCCATCTTCAGGCTCTATTTCTAATTCTAGTCTCAGTGTCATCTATGAGGGTTGGAATCAACTTCTTCCTAACTCCTGCTCATTTTGATATTTTGATTC
Source organism: Rhinopithecus bieti (assembly GCF_001698545.2). Lineage (NCBI taxonomy): Eukaryota > Metazoa > Chordata > Mammalia > Primates > Cercopithecidae > Rhinopithecus > Rhinopithecus bieti. Next base: position 2,923,132 of record NW_016812332.1, on the reverse strand, counting down.
CCTCCGATGAATCATGAATGTTCTTAATGGCACCTAGAATAATGAATCCTTTCCAGGAGATTTTCAATTGACAGATCTATTAGAGGAATCACTATCTATGGCAGCTTTAGCCTTATGAAGTGTATTTCTGAAATAATAAGACTTGAAAGTCAAAATTACTTCTTGATCCACAGGCTGCAGAATGGCTGTTGTGTCAGCAGGCATGAAAACAACATTCATCTGCTTGTACATCTCCATCAGAGCTCTTGGGTGTCCAGGTACATTGCCAGTGAGCGGTGATATTTTGAAAGGAATTGGCCAGGCGTGGTGGCTCACACCTGTAATCCTAGCACTTTGGGAGGCTGACGCAGGTGGATCACTTGGGTTCAGGAGTTTGAGACCAACCTGGGCAACATGGCAAAACCCTGTCTCTACTAAAAATACAAAAATTAGCAAGGCATGGTAGAGAGCTCCTGTAGTCTCAGCTACTTAGGGTGCTGAGGCAGGAGGTTCACTTGAACCCAGGAGGTTGAGGCTGCAGTGAGCCAAGATGGTGCCACTGCACTCCAGCCTGGGTGACTAAAGTGAGACCCTGTCTCAAAAAAAAAAAAAAAAAGAAGAAAAGTAATCTATCTTTCTGAGTAGTAGGTCTCAACAGTGGGCTTAAAATGTTAGTAAACCATGCTGTGCTGTCAGCTAGGCTTTATTGTTCCATTTATAGAGCACAGGCAGAGTAGATTTAGCATAATTTTTGAGAGCCCTTCGATTTTCAAAATGGTCAGTGAATATTGGATTCAACTTAAAGTTACCAGCTGCATTAGCCCCTACTAAGAGAGTAAGCCTGCTGTTTGAAGCTAAGCATTGACTTTTTTCCCCTAGCTGTAAAAGTCCTGATATCTTCTTCCATTTTGTCTACATTGAAGACCTTTTGTTTAGCTCCTTCCTTCCATTATCTTAGCTAGATCTTCTGGATAAGTTGCTGCACCTTCTACATCAGCGCTTGCTTCTTCACCTTGTACTTTTACGTTATAGCGATGGCTTCTTTTCTTAAACCTCATGAACCAGTATCTGCTACCTTCCAACTTTTCTTCTGTATCTTCCTCACCTCTCTCAGCTTTAATAGAATTGAAGAGAGTTAGGGCCATATTCTGGATTACACACTGGGTTAAGAGAAAGTTGTGGCTGGTTTGATCTTCTATCCAGACCAATAATACTTTCTGTGTCTCAGCAATAAGACTGTTTTGCTTTCTTTTTATTTATGTGTTCATGAGGGTAGCACTTTTAATTTCTTACAAGAACTTTTCCTATACATTCACAACCTGGCTGTTTGGTTCAAGAGGCCTAGCTCTTGACCTGTCTTGGTTTTTGACACAATTTCCTTACCAAGCATAATCATATGTATCTTTTCATTTAAAGTGAGAGACATATAACTCTTTATTTCACTTGAACACTTAGAAGCCATTATAGCATTATTAATTGGCCTAATTTCAATATTGTTATGTCTCAAGGAATAGGGAGGCCTGAGGAGAGAGAGAGAGAAAGAGAGAGAGAGATGGGGGATGGGCTGGGTGGCCAAGCAGGCAGAACACACACAACATATATTGATTAGGTTTGCATCTTGTATGGGTGCAGTTTATGGTGCCCACAACAATTACAGTAGTAATATCAAAGATCACCGTGATAGACATAATAATAATAAACAAGTGTGAAATATTATCAGAATTGCCAAAATGTGACATATAGAAATGAAGTGAGCACATACTATTGGAAAAATGGCACCAATAGACTTGCTGAATGCAGGCTTGCCATAAACCTTTGATTTGTAAAAAATGCAATAACTGCAAAGTGCAAGAAGGCAAAGCAAAATAAAACAAAGTATGCCTGTAGAAGGCACTCAAAAATATATTGAATGAGTGAGTGAGGAGAAAGAATTCTCTTACGTGGTAAGCCTTTAAAATCAAATTCCTTTTGAAGAAATGTAATTTTATGCAGTCTTTTGTAGCGGTACAGCTATTATGTATATTGATAATTGCCTAAATATTAAATGGCACAGAATGAAATCTTTAATGTAGTCACTGTTCTAGAAATGCTTCAAATGTAGCCAGCAACCAAAATCACCAGACCCCCAACTTCCAAAGTTTTATTACCTGTGTGGGCAGCCTCCAATTTAATGTGGTATGGGAGTCATTGATGACTATGCTTCTTATTACTTCTTTACTATTATTTTTTATCTATATACTCTGATATATGGGCCATTCATATAAGCTTTCAAATCTCTAGTGTAACTAAATGGATAATATAGTAAGGCTTTTATTATCTAAACAATGCTTATTGAAAAGAGTTTGCCTGTAAGTATTTGTAAGTGTATTATCTTTCAAAACAAATTTGGTTTATATAATTCTTACAGCCACAATGTTATAAAGGCCACACTGAAGCCAGTGCCTTGTCTTTGGCTGTACCTCTATTTATTTTCTATTGTATTTCTATTTTTGTTCTTCATTAGGTCTTTTTATGCAGGCAATCATAATTTTGTCTTTTAAAAATGTTTTTACAGGTTAAAGCCTTTCTTGCTTCATAATATACACATTAACAGGCATTTTGGTCACTATAACAAGTGGAATTTTGTGTTTAGCCCTTGTCATAGATATCTTTTTCTCATATTAATATGTCACTCCTATTTTTCTAACTCTTCTTTTGTTACTTCCCATGGGTATGTATTGCTAGTGAGTTTTAAATTCCAGCTCCTGAGTTCCTTGTACTTATAGCTTACTATTGCTACTTAAAAATGCTACTTCAAAAACTTGAGAATTTGCTACTCCAAAACTTGAGAACTTTAGAAGTCAGAACTAATAGAAGAAAAAGAGTCTTATACATCATATGAATTTGATAAAGTTGGAAATGTCCCCTATAAACAGAAAGATTGAGAATAACAGAAATCTACCTAAAAGCTATGTCAGAACAAACAAAAAATTCAATTACTGTTTAAAAGATGATTCATATTAATTACAGAGTAACTTGATATATCAGAGCCCTGTTAAATCATTTCAGGGAAATTGGGCATCATCAAGCAATAGAAAGAAACTGTTTTCATATTAGCCAACCTTTCAAGTGTGTGTTATCTATTGATGTCATATATGTTGGAATAACTGTAAACCTCCCGCTTCTTGGATATGTGTGTGAAAAGTATATGGCACTTATGAAGAAACAGGCCTTACCTGAAATACTTAATGTTTCTGTTGCTAGCTTTTTAACTTTGGGCAGGTTAGTTTAATTTTCTGATCTTCAGCTATTCCATATGAAGTATGTCATATATAGTCTTCATTTGCCATATGAAGACAGTTTGTCCAAGGTCTCAGATAATGACTAATTTATGATAATAAATAATAGTTCACTGCACTAAAAATGCCTGATGATCAAATATAGGTTATGGAAGTTTTCTTTAATAGCTTTTTTTTTTTTTTTTTTTTTTTGAGAGGGAGTCTTGCTCTGTCACCCAGGCTGGAGTTCTGTGGCACGATCTCAGCTCACTGCAACCTCCACCTTCTGGGTTCAAGTGATTCTCTAGCCTCAGATTCCTGAGTAGCTGGGACTGCAGGCAAGTGCTACCATGCCCAGCTAATCTTGGTATTTTTAGTAGGGACGGGGTTTCGCCATGGTGACGAGGCTGATCTTAAACTGCTGACCTCAAGTGATCTACCTGCCTTGGCCTCCCAAAGTGCTGGGATTACAGGCGTGAGCCACCATGCCTCCTTTAATAGCTATTTACTGTGGACTCTTTAGCTATTTACAGAATTGTGTTGGACATTATATGAGCATGTTTATGAGCGCTTGCTATACTAATGAAGGGGAATATAGTATTTAGATGGTGAGGCAGGATAAAGGCATAAAAAGATAAATAATCATGGAGGATAACATTTATTAAGTGTCAGATGCTATAGGAGCTTAGAAGAGGGAATAGTTATGGAGAGCTGTTTTGGAGGCTGCCATGGAAGAAAGGGATTAGATAAGCAGAGAGAAGGCTGAGGATAACCTTGACTTTCCCCAACTGTAAAATGGAGATATTACTTGCCGCATAAGGCTGTTGTAAGGATTCAATGAAATAAAATGTCTAAAGTATCTAAAATAAATGTAGTGCTTTGTGACTATGTAATGTAACTGGTACTATGTTTTTTTTTTTTTTTTTTTTTCTGGACTTAATATAAGTGGTTCTTTCTGTCATCTTTAAAATTTTTCTCTCCCAGATGCCTGACAACTTGGAGATGACGTATAGTTTTCATCTTAAATACCAACTGACTACCTGGAACATAATGTTGAAAAGATTCTCAGAATATACCTGGTTTTAGTAGGGAAGAATGCTGTGATCAATTACTAGTGACAAGGCACATATAAAATAGGCTGGAGGCAGGAAATGGTTGTGTATGGGTTGTTGGAGTAACAGTATGTAAACTGTGTTTATTATCTTAGCTTTAAGTCCTAGTATGTCTTACTTGTTTCTAGCCTTCCTTTTACTTCATCCTGTTAAGCTTTCTAATATAAGATGGCAAGTTTTAGAAGTGAGATACCAAGTTTATATCTGTACTCAGTGAATTAGCCCCAAAATAGAAAAGAATCTGATGTATCACCCCTGCTCCAAAATATCCCTTATGCATTCTTTCCCATTTATATTCTAGTGAGCTAACAGTTTCTATTTAAAAAATACTTAGATCCTCTGAAAAACTGAAGTTCTCCGTGTGATCTACTTGAGCCAGATTATTTTCCTAATGAAGTCTATCCACATGAGAAAATGAGACTTTTGATTGTGGAAAGGATGAATTGGAAAAGAGGGACATTTTTTTAAAACTGAAAAATAGATTGGATTAAAAGAAAGATATGCCTGGTGGCTTTCAGCTTTTAGATGGTAGGATGCCTGAGATGGGGATAGTAGGGTTCCAAGATGGTACAAAAGGGGAAAGTATGCTGAAGATAAATGGAATTTTAATATTAAGAGTAACAGAAGCCATAACATTACAAAAACATGATTTTCTTCATAGTCTTATTTTCTGCTCCTTTCTCAAATGTTCTACATTCTCCTTCATTTCCACTTTTAGATGCAGCATTATTTTATTGCCTTTTGGCTATCCAGGTTGATGGTTCCAGTTTTGAGTTTTGACCCATTCCACTTTCTAGTCTTTACTTACCTTCTCTCTTTAAATCCTTCTTTTCTTCTAGGTAAATAGGTAGAGCATTGTAAACCTCTTCTGTCTAGTATTTTTTGGTGGAATCACTTTGTCTCACACAGACACATAAAGTTCTTCTGTGAGAACAATTATGCATCTGACTCCTTTTCTTGCATCTGATTTCTCATTAGAAAGGACCTTGGTTTCAGAAAGGAAGGACTAGAGAAGTAGCTGGTGAGAAGTAAAATTGTGAAATTTGTACTGGATGCCCTTTCCTTTCTGAACATTCTTGTACCTTTGCATGTCTTTTCTTTAAGATACGAATAAAGGCTTATTTTTTATAAAACTTTAAAAATAAATATTTTTCTTTTACTTTGCCCTGTGTTTGAATATTATTTAAAATTTATAACATGAAGTTGTATATTCTTGATTATACTCTCTGTCACCATTTTAAAAAATGGATTTAATGCTTCTAGTTAAATGATTTCAAGTTATAATGTTGTTTTAGACATATATTCCTGAACCATGGTGTTCAGCTACATTTAAAACTATTTTTGGAGCCAGGGAACAGAGTAGAAAGTACAAAGGTTTCTAAGGCTTATTACTAATACCAAGTACATGGTAACATCTACTACATAGTTGATTCACGAACAATGGGATTCCTATAAAAAGAAGATCTGATTCTAGATCAGAGTTATCCCTGGAACATGTAAAGATGTCAACTTTAGTAGTAAGATGTAAAGCGGCTGTTCTTATGCCTATTTCCTAGCTCTTTAGTTTGATGTGGTCACAGTGGCATTTATTCTAGCTTAACAATTAACTTATGATATAAAAGCTGTCCATAGATTTTTTTGAAACCAACTGGTTATATACAAAAGATTAATTAAATTCACACCTATTAGAAAAGATAGAACTTCGTTGTAATAGAGTGAGAAGGATGCAGCATTGTGACAACTGAAATAGTTTGACTTACATTAAGAATCTTTTATGCTTCTCAGTGCATGAGTTCCCATGAAAATATGAGGAGGTAGGAAATAATGATCTGTATCATAAGTTCAGCTAATAATGGCCTCTTCAAAAAGCTGTTATTCACAGGGCAGTGGATTCCAAAGTTTCTTTGTTAACTTTCACTCGTTACTACGTTGTATGTTTTTCTATTAAGTTTATGTGGAGGAGTTGCTGTACACATTTTTAAAAAATAAAATTCTAAGGCAAAGAAACTTATTTGTACCTGTAATCATGAGTTGTTGCTTAGAGTCTTTCTTATTTAACTAAAAAATATGGCTTCAGACTATGCCAACGTTTCATTTCTGGTAATTTTTCTTTTTTTTCCTCTGAGATGGAGTCTCGTTCTGTCGCCCAGGCTGGAGTGCAGTGGCGCAATCTTGGCTCACTGCAGCCTCTGCCTCCCAGGTTCACACCACTCTCCTGCCTCAGCTTCCCAGGCAGCTGGGACTACAGGTGCTTGCCACCACACCCGGCTAATTTTTTGTATTTTTAGTAGAGACGGGGTTTCGCAGTGTTAGCCAAGATGGTCTCGATCTCCTGACCTCATGATCCACCCGCCTCGGCCTCCCAAAGTTCTGGGATTACAGGTCTGAGCCACTGCATCTGGCCCATTTCTGGTAATTTTTATAACTAAAGCAAAATGCTTTTAGGCAATGTTAATTTGATTTACTGATACATAAGGAGAGATAATTATTTCAGTTGCCACAATGCTGCATCCTTCTCACTCTATTACAACAAAGTTCTATCTTTTCTAATATCTTTGCTTATGACTTTCTCTTTAATGTATATGCTGTACATTTTTAGTTCAGTGTGCTTTTTCTTTGTTAAATTTTCCATATCATCCTTCTGCAGGGGCCATGCTAATCTTCTGTATCATTCCAGTTTCAGTTTATGTGCTGCCAAAGTGAGTACCTGTTAAATTTTAAAGAAACACATTTAATACAGTGATGAATCTGCTCACATTTCTGAGCTTTCAATTTATAATTTATCATTTATTAACTACAAGAATTAAATATACATTAAAATTATTAATTTTTAAATATTTATATT
>NW_016812332.1:2846816-2915560 GCF_001698545.2 Rhinopithecus bieti | reverse complement strand
TATTAATTTTTAAATATTTATATTTATTTTATTTTATTATACTTTAAGTTCTGAGATACACGTGCAGAATGTGCAGGTTTGTTACATACATATGCGTGTGCCATGGTGGTTTGCTGCATCTGTCAACCTGTCATCTAGGTTTTAAGCCCCACATGCATTAGGTTATGTGTTCAAATGTTATCCCTCCCCTTGCCCCCCACCCGCCGACAGGCCCTGGTATGTGATGTTTCCCTCCCTGTGTCCATCTGTTCTCATTGTTCAACTACCATTTATAATTGAGAACATGCAGTGTTTGGTTTTTTTTGTTCCTGTGTTAGTTTGCTGAGAATGATGGTTTCCAGATTTATCCATGTCCCTGCAAAAGACATGAACTCATCCTTTTTTATGGCTGCATAGTATTCTGTGGTGTATATGTGCCACATTTTCTTTATCCAGTCCATCATTGATGAGCATTTGGGCTGGTTCCAAGTCTTTGCTATTGTAGATAGTGCTGCAGTAAACATACATGCCCATGTGTCTTTATAGTAGAATGATTTATAATCCTTTGGGTATATACCCAGTAATGGGATTGCTGGGTCAAATGGTACACCAACAGTGTATAAACGTTCCTATTTCTCCACATCCTCTCCAGCATCTGTTGTTTCTTGACTTTTTAATGATCACCATTTTAACTGGCTTGAGATGCTATCTCATTGTGGTTCTCTAATGACCAGTGATGCTGAGTATTTTTTCATATGTTCGTTGGCTACATTAATGTCTTCTTTTGAGAAGTGTCTGTTCATATCCTTCACCCACTTTTTGATGGGGTTGTTTTTTTCTTGTAAATTTGTTTAAGTTCCTTGTAGATTCTGTTTATTAGACCTTTGTCAGATGGATAGATTGCAGAAATTTTCTCCCATTCTGTAGGTTGCCTGTTCACTCTGATGATAGTTTTCTTTTGCTGTGTAGAAGCTCTTTAGTTTAATTAGATCTCATTTGTCAATTTTGGCTTTTGTTGTCATTGCTTTTGGTGTTTTAGTCAGGAAGTCTTTGCCCATGCCTATGTCCTGAATGGTATTGCCTAGGTTTTTTTCTGGGGTTTTTATGGTCTTAGGACTTATATTTAAGTCTTTAGTCCATCTTGAGTTAATTTTTGTATAAGGTGTAAGGAAGGGGTCCAGTTTCAGTTTTCTGCATACGGCTAGCCAGTTTTCCCAACACTGTTTATTAAATAGGGAATCCTTTTCCCATTGCTTGTGTCAGGTTTGTCAAGGGTCAGATGGTCGTAGATGTGTGGTGTTATTTCTGAGGCCTCTGTTCTGTTCCATTGTTCCATATATCTGTTTTGGTACCAGTACCATGCTGTGTTGGTTACTGTAGCCTTGTAGTATAGTTTGAAGTCAGGTAGCATGATGCCTCCAGCTTTGTTCTTTTTGCTTAGGATTGCCTTGTCTGTGTGGGTTCTTTTTTGGTTCCATATGAAATATAAAGTACCCTTTTCTAATTTTGTGAAGAAAGTCAATGGTAGCTTGATGGGAATAGCATTCAATCTATAAATTACTTAGGGCAGTATGGCCATTTTCACAATATTAAGTCTTCATATCCATGAACATGGACTATTTTTCCATTTGTTTGTGTCCTCTCTTATTTCCTTGAGCAGTGGTTTGTAGTTCTCCTTGAAGAGGTCTTTCACATCCCTTGTATGTTAGATTCCTAGGTATCTTATTCTCTTTGAAGCAATTGTGAATGGGAGTTCACTCATGATTTGGCTCTCTGTTTGTTTGTTATTGGTGTATAGGAATGCTTGTGATTTTTGCACATTAATTTTATATCCTGAGACTTTGCTGAAGTTGCTTATCAGCTTAAGGAGTTTTTGTACTCAGACGATGGGTTTTTTCTTTTTTAATATACAATCATGTCATCTGAAAACAGAGAGTTTCTTAATCCTGAGTTCTAATTTGATTGCACCATGGTTGCAGAGACCGTTTGTTATGATTTCTGTTCTTTTGCATTTGCTGAGGAGTGTTTTACTTCAAAGTATACGGTCAATTTTAGAATCAGTGCGATGTTGTTCTGAGAAGAATGTATATTCTGTTGAGTTGGGGTGGAGAGTTCTGTAGATGTCTATTAGGTCTGTTTGGTCCAGAGCTGAGTTCAAGTCCTGAATCTCCTTGTTAATTTTCTGTCTTGTTGATGTGTCTAATATGGACAGTGCGGTATTAACGTCTCCCACTATTACTGTGTGGGAGTCTAAGTCTCTTTGTAGGTCTCTAAGAACTAGCTTTATGAATCTGGGTGATCGTGTATTGGGTATATATTTATTTAAGATAGTGCTTTTTATTGTATTGATCCATTTACCATTATGTAATGCCCTTATTTGTCTTTTTTGATCTTTGTTGGTTTAAAGTCTGTTTTACCAGAGACTAGGATTGTACCCCTGCTTTTTTTTTTTTTTTTTTTGCTTTCCATTTGCCTGGTAAATATTCCTCCATCCATTTATTTTGAGCCTGTGTGTGTCTTTGCAAGAGATGGGTCTCCTGAATACAGCACACTGATGGGTCTTGACTCTTTATCCAATTTGCCAGTCTGTGTCTTTTAATTGGGACATTTAACCCATTTATATTTAAGGTAAATATATATATATATATTTGTTTTGTTCTGTTTTTCGAGACAAAACTCCAGCCCAGGCTGGAGTGCAGTAGTGCAATCTTGGCTCACTGCAACCTCCGCCTCCCGGATTCAAATAATTCTTCTGCCTCAGTCTCCTTAGAAGCTGGGACTACAAGTGTGCACCACCACACTCAGCTAGGTTTTGTATTCTTAGTAGAGGTGTGGTTTCTCCATATTGGTCAGGCTGGTCTTGAACTCCTGACCTTGTGATCTGCCTGCCTTGGCCTCCCAAAGTGCTGGTATTACAGGTGTAAGCCACTGCTCCCAGCCAAGGTTAATATTGTTATGTGTGAATTTGATCATGATGCTAGCTGGTTATTTTGCATATTAGTTGATGTGGTTTCTTTATAGTGTCATTGGTCTTTATATTTTGGTATGTTTTTGCAGTAGCTGGTACTGGTTTTTCCTTTCCATATTTAGTGCTTCCTTCAGGAGCTCTTGTACAGAGGCCTGGTGGTGACAAAATCCCTCAGCATTTGCTTGTCTCTAAAGGATTTTATTTCTCTTTCACTTATGAAGCTTAGTTTGGCTGTATATGAAATTCTGGGTTGAAAATTCTTTTCTTTAAGACTATTCAATGTTGGCCCCCACTCTCTTCTGGCTTGTAGGGTTTCTGCAGAGATCTACTATTAGTCTGATGAGCTTCCTTTTGTAGGTAATCTGACTTTTCTCTCTGGCTTCCCTTAACATTTTATGCTTCATTTCAACCTTGGTGAATCTGACGATTCTGTGTCTTGGGGTTACTCTTATCGAGGGTTATGTTAGTGGTGTTTGTATTTCCTGAATTTGAATGTTTGCCTTTCTTGCTGGGTTGGGGAAGTTCTCCTGGATAATATCCTGAAGAGTGTTTTCCAACTTGGTTCCATTCTCCCCATCACTTTCATGTACACCAATCAGTCATAGGTTTAGTCTTTACACATAATCCCATATTTCTTGAAGGCTTTGTCCTTTCCTTTTCATTCTTTTTTCTGTAATCTTGTCTTCATGCTTTATTTCATTAAGTTAATCTTCAATCTCTGATATCCTTTCTTCCATTTGATCGATGCAGGTATTAATATTTGTGTAGTATGCTTCATGAAATTCTCGTGCTTTGTTTTTCAGCACCATCAGGTCATTTATCTTCTTCTCTAAACTGGTTATTCTAGTTAGCATTTCCTGTAACCTTTTATCAAGGTTCTTAGCTTCCTTCCATTGAGTTAGAAAATGCTCCTTTAGTATGCAGGAATTTGTTATTATTACCCACCTTCTGCCTACTTCTGTCAATTCGTCATACTCTTTTCTCTGTTCAGTTTTGTGCACTTTCTGGAGAGGAGTTGTGATTATTTGGAGGAGTAGAGGCATTCTGGTTTTGGAATTTTCTGCATTTTTGCACTGGGTTTTCTTCATCTTTGTGGATTTATCTATCTTTGATCTTTGATGCTGATGACCTTAGGATAGGTTTTTTGCATGGGCGTGCTTTTTGTTAATGTTGATGTTATTGCTTTCTGTTTGTTAGTCTTCCTTCTAACAGGCCCCTCTTCTGCAGGTCTGCTGGAGTTTGCTGGAGGTCCACTCCAGACCCTGTTTGTCTGGGTATCACCAGCGGAGGCTGCAGAACAGCAAAGATTGCTGCCTGCTGCTTCCTCTGGAAGCTTTGTCCCAGAGGAGCACCCGCCAGATGCCAGCTGGAGCTCTCCTGTATGAGGTGTCTATCAACTCCTGCTGGGAGGTATCTCCCAGTCAGGAGACACAGGTGTCAGGGACCCACTTGAGGAGGTAGTCTGTCCCTTAGCAGAGCTCGAATGCTGTGCTAAGAGATCCCCTGTTTTCCTCAGAACCAGGAGGCAGGAATGTTTAAGTCTGTTGAAGCAGTGCCCACAGCCACCGCTTTCCCCAGGTGCTCTGTCCCAGGGAGATGGGGGTTTTATCTATAAGCACCTGAATGGGGCTGCTGCCTTTCTTTCAGAGATCCCCTGCCCAGTGAGTAGGAATCAGTCTGAACTTCCTGGCGGCTTCCTTAATATGGTGAGGGGAAAACCACCTACTCTAGCCTCAGTATTGCTTGTCGCCCCTCTCTGCGCTAAGCTCTGTTGTCCCAGGTCAACTTCAGACTGCCTTGCTGGCAGAGAGAATTTCAAGCCAGTGGATCTTAGCTTGAGGGGCTGTGTGGGGGTGGGACTCACTAAGACCACTTGGCTCCTGGCTTCAGCCCCTTTCCAGGGGAGTGAACGGTTCTGTCTCACTGGGATTCCAGGTGCCACTGGGGTATGAAGAAACACTCCTGCAACTAGCTCCGTGTCTGCCCAAGCAGCTGCCCAGTTTTGTGCTTGAAACCCAGGGCTCTGGTGGTGTAGGCACTCGAGGGAATTTCCTGGTCTACAGGTTACAAAAACCGTGGGAAAAGCCTAGTAGCTGAGCTGGATAGCACAGTCCCTCAGGGCTTCCTTTGTCTAGGGGAGGGAGGTCCCCAGCCCCTTGCACTTCCCAGGTGAGGCAATGCCCCACCCTGTTTCTGCCTACCCTCAGTGGGCTGCCCTCACTGTCTAACCAGTTCCAGTGAGATGAACTGGGTACCTCAGTTGGAAATGCAGAAATCACCTGCCTTCTGCATTGGTCTCGCTGGGAGCTGCAGACCAGAACTGTTCCTATTTCACCATCTTGCCCTGTTCCTTATTTATTAAATTTTAAAATGATTTTTATTTATTTTATTTTTAGAGATGGGGCCTCACTATGTTACTCAGGCTGGACTCAAACACCTGGGCTCAACTGACTCTTGCACCTCAGCCTCCTGAGTAGCCAAGACTACAGGCGTGTACCACTGTGCCTGGCTTTATTTTTATTTTTAATTGACACATAATTGTATATATTTATGGTGCACAATTTTATGTGTCAGTGTATATATTGCATTGTATCATAATTAAATCAAGGTAATGAGATTAATCACTTCAAACATTATTTCCTTGTTGTGGGAACATTTAAAATATTATAAGCTATTTTGAGATATATAATACATTATTGTTAATGCACGTAGGATTTGAATTTCTGTGTCTGGCTTATTTCACTTAATGTCCTCCAGGTTTATTCATGTTTGTGAAAATGACAGAATTTCATTCCTTTTTTTTTCTTTTTTTTTTAAACTGTTATTTTATGTTTGCAGGTTCATATGAAGGTTTGTTACTTAGCTAAATATGTCACAGGGGTTTGTTGTACATATTATTTCATTTCCCAGATATTAAACCTAGTACTCAATAGTTATATTTTTTGCTCTCTTCCTCCTCCCATTTTCCTGTGTCAGGTAGACCCCACTGTCTGTTGTTTCCTTCGTTGTGTCTGTAAGTTCTTATCATTTAGCTTCCACTTGTAAGTGAGAACACATGGTATTTGGGTTTCTGTTCCTGCATTAGTTTGCTAAGGATGATGGCCTCCAGCTCCATCCATCTTCCTGCAAAAGACATGATCTTTTTCTTTTTTGTATGTGACTGCCGAATATTCCATGGTATATATGTACCACATTTTCTTTATCCAGTCTGTCATTGATGGGTATTTAGGTTGATTTAATGTCTTTGGTATCATGAATAGTGCTGCAGTGAACATTCGTGTGCATGTGTCTTTATGGTGGAATGATTTATATTTCTCTGGGTATATGCCCAGTAATGGAATTGCTGGGTTGAATGGTAATTCTGTGTTTAGCTCTTTGAGGAATCACCATATGCTTTCCAGAATGGTTGAGCTAATTTAATTACACTTCCATCACCAGTGTGTAGGTGTTGACTTTTCCCTGTAACCTTGCCAACATCTGTAATTTTTTGGTATTTTAATAATAGCCATTCTGACTGGTGTGAGTTAGTATCTCATTGTGGTCTTTATTTACATTTCTCTCATGATCAGTGATATTGATTTTTTCATATGTGTGTTGGCTGCATGTATGTCTTCTTTTGAAAAATGTCTGTTCATGTCCTTTGCCCACTTTTAATGGGGTTGTTTGTTTTTCTCCTGTAAATTTAATTTCCTTATAGAGGCTTGATATTAGACCTTTGTCAGATGTATAATTTACAAAGGTTTTCTACCATTTTATAGGTTGTCTGTTTACTCTGTTGATAGTTCCTTTTGCTGTGCAGAATCTCTTAAGTTTAATTAGATCCCACTTTTCAATTTTTGCTTTTGTTGTGATTGCTTTTGCTTTCTTTGTCATGAAATTTTTGCCCATTCCTATGTCCAGGATGGTAATACCTAGGTTGTCTTCCAGGATTTTTATAGTTTTGGCTTTTACATTTAAGTCTTTAATCCATCTTGAGTTGATTTTTATATGTGGTGTAAGAAAGGGTTCCAGCTTCAATCTTCTACTTATGACTAGCCACTTATCCCAGCACCTTTTATGGAATAGAGAATCTTTTCCCCATTGCTTGTTTTTGTCAGCTTTATTGAAAATCAGATGGTTGTAGTTGTGTGGCCTTATTTCTGGGCTCTTTATTCTGTTCCATTGGTCCATGTGCCTGCTTTTGTACCAATAGCATGCTGTTTTGGTTACAGTAGCCCAGTAGTATAGTTTGAAGTTGGGTAGCATGATTCCTCCAGCTTTGTTTTCTTGCTTAGGATTGCCTTGGCTATTTGGGCTATTTTTTGGTTGCCTGTGAATTTTAAAATAGTTTTTTCTAGTTCTGCGAAGAATGTCATTGGTAGATTGATAGGAATAGCATTGAATCTGTAAATTGCCTTGGGGAGTATAGCCATTTTAATGTTATTGATTCTTCCTATCCATGAGCATGGGATGCTTCTCCATTTATTTGTCTCATCTCTGTGTTCTTTGAGCAGTGTTTTGTAATTCTCATTGTAGAGATTTTTCACCTCCCTAGTTAGTTGGATTTCATTCTTTTTAGTGGATGAATAGTATTCTGTTGTGTCTATATACCAACTTTTCTTTATCCATTCATCTATTGTTGGACATTTAGGTTGATTTCATATCTTGACTGTTGTGAATAGTGCTGCAGTAAACATAGGAGTGCAGATATCTCTTTGACATACTGATATCATGTTAAGCAAATATTAGCAGACCAAATTCAGCATTGTATAAAATAACTACATTAAAATTATATTGGGTTTAATCCAGGAAAGCAAGTTTGGTTCCAAATTAGGAAAAAATCTCTTAGTGTAACTCACCGTTTTAGCAGATCAAAAGTGAAAAAGCATGTGATAATTCAGATTCTTTAATCTGTATTCATATGGTAATTGAAGAAAATGGCAGAAAATATTGCCAGCCCTGATAGTGAAAGGTTATAATTGGATGCTTTGGAAAGAATTGAGAAAATTACATAGAAGAAAAATATTGCTTTCAAATTAGGTATGGGGGAGATTGAGCTAGTTAGTTTAGTCAGAAATTAAAGAAGGAAACTATAAACATACACTCTTTGCGTATTCCTTTAATGAAGGACCATGGCTTTTTCTATGAGTAGGGATTCAATGAATGAAGTATGGCAGAGGATTTCTTTCTTTTTTTTTTTTGAGTCAGAGTCTTGCTCTGTTGCCCAGGCTGGAGTGCAGTGGCACGATCTTGGCTCACTGCAATATCTGCCTTCCAGGTTCCAGGTTCACGCCATTCTCCTGCCTCAGCCTCCTGAGTAGCTGGGACTACAGGTGCCTGCCACCACGCCTGGCTAAGTTTTTGTGTTTTTAGTAGAGACGGGGTTTCACCGTGTTAGCCAGGATGGTCCCAATCTCCTGACCTCGTGATCCGCTCTCCTCGGCCTCCCAAAGCGCTGGGATTACAGGCATCAGCCAACGTGCCCGGCCGAGGATTTCTTATATAATCCATGCATATATGCTTTATACAGTTTTCAGTCTCAGTCTCTTTACAGAGGGGAAAAACCCTGAAGAACGTATCTTGAAATCTGAAAACAGGATACTACTAGGTTTTATGACTTTGTTCTAAACTTTTTGCTCAATACTTGTCCAAATCATATTAATTAAGATGTCTTCTGTGGTAGTTTGTTATGGTAGAGAAGTAGTATATGAAAGCAAGAGTGGGTGGGAAGGTGATTGCATAGTTTGATAAAACAAATTATATTTTATTGTAACTGTTTGTTGCCTATGTAAAGAATTTTTTTTATTTCACCATAAGCAGTAGATTGCTTTTCTCTACAGATTAATGCAATTTTTCATCTCAGATTTCAAAATTGAGTTTGTCTACTTTTGTGGATTTTTATACTTTTTAAGCTAAGTAAAGGAACAAATAACTAGTAACACTCCAGTGTAGGAAGGACTGATTAGATGTGTGTGTGTGCATGCAAATATACACATATATGTATGTACATATTAGATTAGCATATATGTAAAATTTTTATATTTATGTATCTTTGTATATGAATAAAATTGGTGGGCAAAATTAGTTACTGAGGCTATTTTTTAGAAAAATTTTAAAATTGTAGTTATTTTATTGAGGCTATTTATTTTTTTTTTGAGACAGAGCCTTGCTCTGTCACCCAGCTGGAGTGCAGTGGCACAATGTGGGCTCACTGCAACCTCTGCCTCCCAGGTCCAAGCGATTCTTTCATGTTAGCCTCCTGAATAGCTGGGACTATAGGCATGCACCACCATGCCCAGCTAATTTTTGTATTTTTAGTAGAGAGAGGATTTCACCATGTTGGCTAGGCTGGTCTCGAACTCCTGACTTCAAGTGATCCACCCACCTCGGCCTCCCAAAGTGCTGGGATTATAGGTGTGAGCCATTGTGCCTGATATTGAGGCTGTTTTTTAAAAATATATTTAAAATTTTATTTGAATTATTTCTTAATAAAATTATGTCTCTATTTATCAATGTTGTGTCTATTGGGAATATTAGTAGTATGCTTGGTATAATGTTTAAACTGTTGCAAATTGAGGTGTATTTAGTTGAAAGTTAAATTGCACAATATGAGCAGCCTATTTGTATTTCCAGTTTGGTATTCTTTGATCCTGGAAGGATGGATGGGCAAAGGGGAGATGTTGGTCAAGTGGTGCGAAGTTTCAGTTAGACGGGGGAATAAGTTCCAGTGATCTGTTGCACAGCTTGGTGACTAACAATCATTTTTTGTATATTTCAGCATTGTTAAAAGAGTAGACTTTAAATGTTTTTACTGCAAAGAAAGAAGTAAGTGAGGTGATGTGGAATGCTAATTGGCATGGTTTTATTATTTATTTTTATTATTCTACCACAATGTAGACATATATCATAACATTACATTGTACCCCATAAACATGCAATTTCTGTTAATTGAAAAAATAAATATTTCTAAAAAGATGAAAAAAAAAAAAAGCCCAATTCAGAATGTTTACGTTTTGTGTTTTATTCTTCTAAAAGAGAGGATTTTGTTTTTCTTTTTCCAGGCAACCTAATGAAGCCTCTCTTGAATTATGGTATTGCTTGGTGAGCATATATTTTTTTTAATGTTTCTTTTCTGAATAATATTGATTAATTTATACAAATTAGTTGTATTTTTGTATTACTGTTGCAGTATGTCTATGGGCTTTCTGGTTGAAGAAAATGAACCAGTAGTTTGGAGAGGCCTTATGGTAATGTCGGCCATTGAGAAACTATTGAGGCAGGTAAGAATATTGCCTTAAACATCATTTTATCATTGGCAAAGCTGCGGTTAATACATTTGCTGATTGGAGAATTGTTAAAATTTGCATTCAGGAATCAGCTGATGCTATGAATGTACAATGTGCAATATGGCACCTAATGAGTTAATGTGGTGCCAAGACCAAACTTCACTGTTAACATGATTTAATCTTTCCCATTGTTTGTGAGTACTAAAAATTCTATTGTCTTACTGAATATTGTTTTCTTGCTTTGGCTGTGTCTGCAGTAAGAAGAGCAAATCTATTTTTATAAGTAATCTGCCACCTTTAGATTTGTGGTTAATCTCATTGTAGTCAATATTGAGTTATAAGGGCAGTGTAGAAATCGTCAGATGTAGAAAAAAATTATATAAACCATGGTACTTGTGATTTAAAATTGCTCCAGAAAAAAGTGAAATTTTGTTTTGAGTATATATGGTTATATATTTGCATGTGTAATATCTGTTCAATCAACTTTAATTTCACCTTAAGAAAAGAAGAGAACATTTGATTGGATAATCTAAAATATCAATTGGGCTATATGTTATTTATAGTTGGCTTGGAATAAGTTTTATTTTTTTTCTCAGTAGATGTGAGTTTGTAATTGTCTTCTAGGTAAAAGTTAAAAGTAATTTGCATTTATTTCATCAACTTGTAACAGTTACCTTTTATTTATTCAGATTCTACTTTGGGTCAGGAACCATACAATAGGTTGACAATTCTAATGGTAGATACTCCTATATTCATTTTCAGGTATACAATTTAGATGAAATATGTCTTGAACTCTGAAACTCTTCTTTTTTCACTATAACATCTTGCCTTTCTATCACTTTTGCTGCTTGAATTGTGATAAATGTGCTGTTTGATTTTTGGTCCTGGTAATTTAAGTCTCTTGGTTTCATTTTCTCCTCTTTTACTCTCAGATCCCGTAGTTAGTCATTTCACTTAAACTCACCAAACCACCCCATCCCCACCAATTCCTTTGTGACCTTGACCTTTATTTGTCTTGATTAACCCACCTGTTTTCTCTAATGCTAAATACTATCAGATAATATAGAATAGTTGTGTTAATTGCCTGCATTATATATATTTGATGTTTGAATTTAGCTACCTCCACAACACTTCAGCATCAGATTTTACATATTGTTATTCTCAAAAAATATTCAGGGAATTTGGTAGTCTAGCAGAGGTCCAAATGAAGGTTTGGCAAAAACAAGCTCTCTGACACACAAATTGTATAGAAGTTACCGTTTATTGGCCAGGTGCAGTGGCTCACGCCTGTAATCCCAGCACTTTGGAAGGCTGAGATGGGCGAATCACAAGGTCAGAAGATTGAGACCATCCTGGCTAACATGGTAAAACCCTGTCTCTACTAAAAATACAAAAAAATTAGCCCCATGTGGTGGCCAGTGCCTGTAGTCCCAGCTACTTGGGAGGCTGAGGCAGGAGAATGGCGTGAACCCGGAACCTGGGAGGCGGAGCTTGCAGTGAGCTGAGATGGCGCCACTGCACCCCAGCCTGGGCGGCAGAGCAAGAATCCATCTCAAAAAAAAAAAAAAAAAGTTACAGTTTATTTTGAGAAGCATGGTGGATACATTTTCAGCAAACATACTATAGAATATCAGGGTAACGATGGGGTAAGAAAATGTGTTCATATATTATTGGGATGCTTAGCAGTTACCTAGAGTATATCTTTTTTTTTTTTTTTTTTTTTTGTAGTTAGCTATTTAATGAGGTTCTTAAGACATTTAGAACACCACATTTGTGAGGATAAATTCCATTCGTCAGGGCAAAACAGACCGCAGGNGAGCTGAGGAACAGCTTTGATTTTTGGTAGAATTTGTGAGTCCACAGCTTTCTGATCAATCTTGCGCTGCTCTGTAATCTCGTATTTCTCTTTCTCTGTGTCGAAGATCTCACCTTCCTGGTGTCTGGGCTTCCGCAACTTCTTCTTCTTGAAGTAAGCATCAGTAAGATGTTTTGGGATTTTGACATTGCTGATATCGATTTTGGTTGAGGTGGCAATGACAAATTTCTGGTGTGTTCGTCGTAGAGGAACTCGATTGAGGACCAGAGGTCCAGTCACAAGTAACAAGCCACTAGCCAGCTGCTTCAAGAAAACCACCCTCTTGCCCCTGTGGCGTCCAGTGAGGATGATCAGAATGGTCCCGGGGGTAATGCTGGCTCGCAGTTTTCTCACGTGCTGACTGAAGGGTTTTTTGCCGTGGCTCAACAGCTTTCGAGGCACATCTTCAGTAGGATAATATCTAGGCATTTTGCGAAGTTTAACCACCCGGGTACCGCCGTTCTTGTCACCACCAACTGGTTTTGTAAGAGTTGCAAGAACCTTCTCCTTTTTCTTTTCAACCTTGGATTTAGCGGCTGAGTACTTCCTCTTGTACATGGCCTTTCTGGAATACATGGCAGATCGGGAATACCTGCCAATTCCTCTGACAAGGACAGGGTTGCGGCTGCAATGGGGCTTCCCCTTCTTGGGCTTCTTAGCCTTGAGGTTACCCTTTTTCACCTTGCCACCAGCATCAGCCTTCTTGGCTTCGGGTTTCTTCTCTTTAGTATCCGGCTTCTCAACTTTTTCACCTGCCATCTTGCAAGATGGGAAAGAGAACTCTACCTAGAGTATATCTATCTTACAGTCTTTTGTGAAGTCACTTTCATGTGTGCATTTTATTGGGAGCTAAAAAGCTGATATTTTAGGCCTACAGTGGGACTAATGCAGATCATCAGAGCTAAGGAGTGTTTTCACTTTTGTTTTGATTTAGAAACCAAACCGTTATTTGATAAATTTAACATCCTTAGCGAAAATTCAGTAGCTAGATAGAACTTTTGTACAGCGGTGGATTTTAGGGGGTACCTGATTCATTGGCTCATTTTAAACAATTGAATATAACATATATATAGAAGAATGTACAAATCATGAGTATAAATAGATAAATTATCCCAAAGTTGAAACACCTATATCATCATCATTCAGGACAAGATAACTAGAACAATACCAGTGATCCAGAACATCCTCTCATTTTCCCTCCTAGTACCCATTTATGGGGAGAAGAAAAATACTGTGGTCATTCTGACATCCTGAACTAAAAGTCTGGTTAAGTTGTTTTGTTTTTTCTTTTTCTCCCTGACAATACTTTGTTGAGCTAAAATTATGCATACAATGAGATGCATAGATTTTCAGTATATAATTTAGTGATTTTTGATAAATATATATACCTGTGTAATCGTAACCCAATCAAACTAAATAGCATTTCCATCCTCCAAGAGAGTTTCCTTGGGCTCCCTTCTGATTCATCCCATACCCATAGACAATCGTTGTGATTTCTGTCACCATAATGAGTTTTATATGTTTTTAAATTTCAAATGAATAGGATTATACAGGATGTAGCTTTTTTTTTTTTTTTTTTTTGAGACAGAGTTTCGCTCTTGTTGCCCAGGCTGGAGTGCAATAGCGCGATCTCAGCTCACTGCACTCTCCGCCTCCCAGGTTCAAGCGATTCTTCTGCCTCAGCCTCCTGAGTAGCTGGGACTACAGGCATGTGCCACCACGTCTGGCTGATTTTGTATTTTTAGTAGAGATGGGATTTCTCCAGGTTGGCCAGGCTGGTCTTGAACTCCCAACCTCAGGTGATCTGCCCGTCTCGGCCTCCCAAAGTGCTGAGATTACAGGAGTGAGCCACCGCAACTGGCCAGGATGTAGCTTTTTTGTATATGGTTTCGCTTCGCCTAAGGCTTTTGAAATTCATGTTTATTGTTGCATATAACAGTAGTTGGATCTTCTTTATTGCTAAGTAGGATTCCATTGTATGAATATAATAAACTGTGTTTTTTTTTTCTGTTGATGAATATTTGGGTGGTCTCCAGTTTTGGGCTATTGTAAATAATACCTCTATAATACTTTTACAGTTGTTCATAAGTTTTCCAGTTGCTTCACATTTATGTTAACATTTGGTGTTGTCAGTCTCATTACTTTTAACCATTCTAATAAATATAAAATGGTGTCTTGTTATGATTTTAATTTGTATTTCCCTGATGATCAATAATATTGAGCCCTTTTCCACATGTGTATTAGATCTCATATTTTCTTTCGTGACATGTCTGTTCAAGTCGTCTACTCATTTTTAAATTTTTTTTTTAGTATTTGAGTTGTAGGAATTTGTGCGTATTTTGGCTGTGAGTCCATTGTCAGATAATAGATATTGGGAGTATTTATCCTTGTCTGTGACTTGTCTTTTTATGCTGAAGTTTGAAATTTTAATGAATTCCAATTTCTTATTTTTTTATGCTTAGTGCCTTTTGTATCCTCTTTAAGTAATCTTTGCCTGCCTACCCCAAGGTTGTAATGATAACAATGTATTTATTTTTTATTATTTGTATTATTTTTTAAAATTCTTAATTTAAAAATTTTATGGGTATGTTGTAGGTTAGTATATTTATAGGGTACGTGAGATATTTTGATACCAACAGGCATTGAGTAATAATTGCATCAGGGTAAATGGGGTATTCATCCCCTCAAGCATTTATCCTTTGCGTTTCAAACAATTCAATTATACTCTTTTAGCTATTTTAAAATGTACCATCAAATTATTTTTTACTGTAACTGCAGTCACCGTGTTGTGCTAGCAAATATTAGGTTTTATTCATTCTTTCGGTTTGTTTGTACCCATCAACCATCCCCATTCCTTCCACCCCCACCACCCTTCACACCCTCAGGTAACTATCTTTCTACGCTCTATCTCCATGAGTTAAATTCTTTTAATTTTTAGGTACCACTGGTAAGTGAGAACATGTGATGTTTATCTTTCTATGCTTGGCTTATTTCAGATATTTGAAAGGACTTGAGTGTTGCAATCTAAGCTGTATCTGCTTTAGGGGGCACCCTAAACCTAGTAATGCTTGGTTCTTGCAGACCTGCAGAGGTACTGCCTTGATGGTCTTGGATAAGATGTGGGTGAATTCTCTGGATTACCATACAGAGGCTCTTCTTCGCTTCCCTTACTTTCTCCCAAACAAGCAGAATCTCTGTCTGTTCTGAGCTACCTAAAGCTGGGAATAGAGTGACACAAGCACCCCTGTGTCCTCTACCACTGTGACTGCGCTAGTCAGACCTGAAGCCTGCGCAGCACTAGGTCTTGTCCTGCTGTTACCACTCTCTGGCTACTGACTGTTTGCCCAAGGCCCTGTAGCTGTACGATCAGCAGGTAGCAAAGCAAGATAGGCTTGTGTCTTTTCCTCAGGGCAGCGAGTTCTCCAGACCCCAGATGGGTCCAGAGATGCCATCTAGGAGCCACAGACTGGAGTGAGAAACCTTAGAAGTCTACATGGTGTTCTGTTATACAGCTGCTGAGTTGGCAGTCAAAGCATGAGGTGCAGTTCTTCCCATTCTTTCCTGCACTTTCCATAGGCAGAGGAGCCTCAATCTGTGGCCACCAGCACTACAGACCCACAGGACATACTTCTAGGTTTCCACTGATGTTCACTTAAGACCCTAGGGCTCTTCAGTCAGCTCATGGTGAAGGTTGCCAGGCCTGAGACTCACTCTTCAGGGCAGTCCCAGAGCAGGTCCAGAAATGCCATCCAAGAGCCAAGGGACCTAGGACCCCGCATGGTGCTCCACCCCCTGTGGCTGAGCTGGTACCTAAGGTGCCAGGCAAAATCTCCTTTACTTTTCCCTTTGCTTTTATCAAGTAGATGAAGTCTGCCATTGTAGCTACCACAGTGGGGAATGTGCTGTATCTTACCTTAAGCCAGCACATCTCAGAGTCTCACCCAGAGGCCCATGGCATAGTTTCTGGGTATTGCTGCTGGTTATTCATGGCCCAGCGGCCCTTTATTCAGCAGATGTTGGTCCTGTCATGACTGGGTCCTTCTCTTCAAGGTATCAGGTTACTTTCTGGCCCAGGGTGTGTCTAGAAATGTCATCCAGGAGCCTGGAATGGGGTCCTCACAGATCTGTGCTGTGCCCTGCCCTGTGGCTAAGCTGGTATCCAAGATGCAAGACAAAGTTCTCTTTGTTCTTCCCTCTCCTGTCCTGAAGTGAAGAAAGGGTCTCTTGTGAAGCCACGACCTGTGTAGCCTGGGGTTGGGGGAGTGCTGGTGCATGTACTCCATTGGCCGCCCTGGCTGGTGTCTGTCTTTTTTTTTTTTTTTTTTTTTTTTTGAGACAGAATCTCGCTCTGTTGCCCAGACTGGAGTGCAGTGGCGCGATCTCAGCTCACTGCTAGCTCCGCCACCCGGGTTCATGCCTCAGCCTCAGCCTCCCAAGTAGCTGGGACTACAGGTGCCTGCCACCATGCCTAGCTAATTTTTTGTATGTTTTTTTTTTGGTAGAGACAGGGTTTCACCGTGTTATCCAGGATGGTCTTGATCTTCTGACCTCGTGATTCACCTGCCTCGGCCTCCCAAAGTGTTGGGATTACAGGCGTGAGCCACTGCGCCTGGCCCCTGGCTGGTGTCTTAGTAGGTTGTGTGCTCCCCTGGTCCACTGGCTTTGAGCACAGCTCAGCTGAAGGACTCACCTAGGAGCTGCATTCCTTGTAGCCTAGACTCCCTTTGAAGTTTATTTAGAATCCCAGAGCACTCCAGCTTGTGATGAGGCTTGCTGGAACTCAGTTTCTGACTGCTGGGATGGGTGATTCCCTTCTGTTGAGGGCCAGTCCAAATGCTTCCTCTATGGGCACACATCAGGTAGGTGCAGTCCGGTTCTGCTTTTTGCTATGATGGGGCAGCACAAAGTTCAGTGCAAAGTCTCACAGTTGCTGCATTCCCTCTCCCCAAGCGTACAGATTCTCTGTGCCACACAGCTCTTGGGCAATGGGGGAAGGGTGGAGATCACAATTCAAGACTGTCTTTCCTGCCCTTTTCCTTGTGTCTTTCAGTAATATAAAATTGAAACCAGGTACTTTTGAGTGCTCAGCTGATTTTTGGTTCTTAGATATCTAAGTTTTGTGTATGTGTGTAGAGAGTTGTTAAATTTGGTGTTCCTGCGTGGAGGGGGGCACTTTTTGCAGCTTTCTATTCCACCATCTTGCTTTGCTCTCTCTCTCTCTCATGTATTTTAATCTCAAAGCTTTATAGTTGTCTTGTACATCTTGAATTAATTTTTATGTGTGAAATGAAATAAGGGTCAATGTTTATAATTTTTTATAGTTTATACAGTTATGTTAGCGTCATTTGTTTGAAAGACTTCCCTTTCCCTGAATTGATTTATATATTAGATAAAAATCAATTAACCGTATGTGTATCATCTGTTCTGGATACTCATTTGTGCTCCATTGATTTGTTTGTTTAATCCTTACTCTAAAACCACGTTGTCTTGATTATTATAGCTTTATAGAAGGCTTAAAATTAGGAAAATCAGAAAATTAGGAAATTAGGACATCTTCCATCTGCATTTTTTCAAGATTGTTTTGGCTGCCCTAGTTTCTTTTACGTTTCTGTATATTTTAGATTCAGTTTATGCAGAAAAGCATGTTGATACTTTTATTAGGATGGTATTCAATATATAGAACAACTTTGGATGAATTGAGATCCTGACAACGTTGAGTCTTCTAATCTGTGGCCTACAGCTCGATCCATGTTCCTGCAAGAGACCTGATCTCATTTTTTTTAATGGCTGCATTGTATTCTGTGGTGTATATGTACCATCTTTTCTTTATTCAGTCTACCATTGATAGGCATTTAGGTAGATTCCGTGCCTTTGCTATTGTGAGTAGTGCTGCAGGGAACATACATGTGCATATGTTTTTGTGGTAGAATGATTTATATTCCTTTGGGTATATACCCGGTAATGGGATTGTTGGGTTGAATGGTAGTTCTGTTTAGCTCTTTGAGGAATCATCACACTGCTTTCCACAATGGTTGAGCTAATTTACACTCCCATCAACAGTGTATAAGTGTTCCCTTTTCTCCCCAACCTTGCTAGCATCAGTTATTTTTTGACATTTTAATAATAGCCATTCTGACTGGTGTGAGTTAGTGTCTCATTGTGGTTTTGATTTTTGTTTCTCTAATGATCAGTGATGTTGAGCTTTTATTCATATGCTTGTGGGCTACGCATATGTCTTCTTTTGAAAAATGTCTGTTCATGTCCTTTGCCCAGTTTTTAATGGAGTTGTTTTTTTCTTGTAAATTTGTTTAAGTTCCTTACAGATGCTGGATATTAGACCTTTGTCAGATGCATAGTTTGTGAATATTTTCTGTCATTCTGTAGGTTGTCTGTCTACTCTGTTGATAGCTTCTTTTGCTGTGCAGAAGCTTTTAAGTTTAATTAGATCCACCTGTCAGTTTTTGCTTTTGTTGCAAATGCTGTTGACATCTTCATCATGAAATCTTTGCCATTCATATGTCCAGGATGATATTGCCTAGATTGTCTTTCAGGGTTTTGATAGTTTTGGGTTTTACATTTAAGTCTTTAATCCATCTTGAGTTGATTTTTATATATCGTATAAGGGAGGGGTCCAGTCTGAATCTTCTGCATATGGCTAGCCAGTTATCCTAGCACCACTAATTGAAAAGGGAGTCCTTTCCCCATTGTCTTTTTTTGTCAGCATTGTTAAAAACCAGATGATTGTAGGTGTGCGGCCTTATTTCTGGGCTCTCTATTCTGTTTCATTGGTTTATGTATCTATTTTTGTACCAGTGCCATGCTTTGAACAGGTTTTAATGAAGGTGGAATTGACTCATTCTGGAAAAAAAAATGCCACAGAGGACATTTATTAGTAAGGAAGAGAAGTGAGCACCAGGATTTAAGACAGGAAGGGATAGGCTAACCCCACTATTTTGTGCCAGTGCAGTTAGGTTTATGATCAGGGCTGCTCTTATCTATAAAACTGCTAACCTGTGAGCCTCAAAGGGAAAAGATAAGCATCAGCTGCCAGTCTTTGGGTTGTACAACAATAAAATTTAGTGATAACCCCTTTTATGGACTGGGTCCACTGATATGTTTTCCTTGAAGTCAGTAAGTACCTTACCAATAAGGGGCTGCCTTTCAGAATTCTTTCGATATTGGACAATGTCCCTGGCCACCCAGAACCTCATGAGTTCAAAAGAAAGGTGCTGAAGTGGTCTTCTTGCCCTCAAACACAACATCTTTAATTTATCCCCTAGATCAGGGGTTCATGAGGACCTTTAAGGCTCATCATGCAGGATACTCTATGGAAAGGATTGTCAGTGCTATGGAAGAGAACCCTGGTAGAGAAAAAATCATGAAAAAGCTGTTAAAGCCTTCAAGCCCAAAAGAAATTCCTGCTGGAGAAAAACCATGTCCAAATGTTGTTCATGACTTCACAGAATTTAGGACAGTGTCAATCAGGAAAATCATGAAAGAGATTGTGGATGTGGCAAAAAAGATGAGGGATGAAGAGTTTCAAGATAGAAACCTCAGAGAAATTCAAGACCTCGTAGACACCACACCAGAGGAATTAACAGAAGACAACTTGTTGGAGATGACTGCTTCTGAACCAGTGCCAGATGATGAGGAAGAATTAGTAGAAGAAACTGTGCCAGAAAACAAATTGACATTAGACAACATGGCATAAGGGTTTTGATTATTCAAGGCTGCTTTTGGCTTTTATGACATGGACACTTCTATGATGCGGGCACTGAAACTAAAGCAAACAGAGGAAGAAGGATTGGTACCATATAGAAACATTTTTAGAGAAAAAAAAAAGTCAGACAGAAATTATGATGTGTTTCCATACACTAATACTGAACCCGCTAAGTACTTCTCATGGGAAGAGCCAAAGAAGTTTGCCACTGCTACCCCTAAGACAGCAAGACCAGTCCCACCTCTTCCTCCTTTTCCTCAGCCTACTTAATGTGAAGATCACGAGGATAAAGACTTTTCTGGTGATCCACTGCCACTTAATGAAGAGTAAATATATCTTCTCTTCCTTAATCTTTTCTTTTCTCTTGGTTTATTGTAAGAATACAGAATATAATATAAGACAAAATATGTGGTAATGACTGACTATGCTATTGGTAAGGCTTCTGATCAACAGCAGGATATTAGTAAAGTTTTTTGGGAGTCAAAAGTTATATGCAGATTTTTGACTGTGAGGGGATCAGTATTTCTAAGCTCTGTGTTGTTCAAGGGTCAACTGTACTATTATTTGCTGAATCTGGTAACCCTAGATGGCAGTGATGTTTTGTAAAAGACACAGGAAGGTGGGGAAGAGTCAGGTTGGTAGAAGGCAGACATAATGATGCAGTGGAGCTGAAATGCTTGAGGATAAGAGTTTGAGGTAATATTAAGGGAATATATTTAGCCCAGAGTGGCAGGCTCATGAGTAACGGAAATGAGGCGAATATTAGAGTAGGAAGTGGGGTGAAGAATTATACCAGGACGGGGCAGTCTTGCCAGGATTGTTCCTTGTAATTTCATGAAGGAAGATGGTTTGTCAATGCCTTTACCAATCTCTGCAGCTTCTTCTGAAGGATAACTTATTTTTCAGGATACATAAGCAGTAGTATAGGGAGTCTCTTGGTTTCAGCTGGCCACTGTTCAGTAATCTGCATAATTTCACCATATGTCCTTCTAACCTCATCTGCTAGAAGGAAGGGAAAAGATTGATGAATAAATATGGTATATGTTCATGAATGCATTTTGTGATGCCTTGGGAAAAAAGCATGCCAGGATATATATTTTTTTAAAGTTAAACTTTAGGATGTATTAGGAAAAAATAGGCAGATATATGCTAGGATGTTATTTTGAGCATTAGATTTATCAGTATGTATTCCTTTTTATTCTCCTGATATTTGAAACAATTTCCTTTTTTTTCTATTTTGACTTCAATAATTATAGGCATAAACATCTAATACATTTCACTCAATGACTGATAATTTTAAATTTTTCTGTTATTTGTTAAGATTCCTGATTAGTATTTTTTTACTCCTGAATTGTGCTCCTGAATATAGGTATAATTAGTTTAACGCAAATGAGAAAAGTGTTTTCTTAGGATCTTTGTGTTTTAAAATATGTGATATTGAAGAAAACAATTTTAGTTATTAGAAAAAGAGCCACAGAAAGAAAAACTTCAAAGGCTAGTCTGATGTCAGCACCTGCTGTGGTCATAGTGTAAACCCTGGAGACCAGGGATTTTGGCAGCAGTTTCAGTGCTTTTAGTTCAATCTTCAGTATCCCCAAATGTGAAGCAGATGCCAGTTTTCTTCTCTAGGGTTCTGATAATGGCATATAATGAGTTGGTTGTTTCCTAGCAACTAAAGAAGCAGTTTCACTTTAGCTGATCCTGCAATAGCAATGAGACATTTTCCCTTGATAGTTGGTATTAGTGATTTCCCTGACAATGGAATTTCACTTTTGAATAAGGAATATTCTCAGCTTTTGATTTCCTAAAGAATTTTGATCCTGAGTTGGGCTAAGCTCTGCTTAATCCTGTATAAAATGAAAAAAAAAAAAAACAATTGAGCCCCTTAAGTACTTCTCATGGGAAGAGCCAAAGGAGTTTGATACATAGTTTCTTAAATGGCAAGTGATTATACAAGAAGCTGTAATAGGTGTATTTTCTCAGTGTTTAACAGAATAATTAATGACCACATTCTTTTTTTCCCCCCTGCTTATTATTTGCAGCAGTAGAGGTTTCTTAGGTAATGGCCAATGTATTGTGGAAATAAATATTGTAAGTTTTTATTACAGGTGCCATTTTGATATAAAGTCAGTATAATGAAAACATTTTAAAATCTAAAACCCATTTGATTTCAAACAGTATTCTATATCAGAAATTATTTTTATACCCAATGATTTTAAAGGCTCTTAAAATAGTTCACTTTAAGGTAAATTGTGAAACAATTTGTTTAAATATTAGTAGTTATAAGGTGTCTGTAATTAACCGAATCATATCTAAATCCTTCTAATTTTACGGTAGTAATAGATCTGGATATATTCAGGCTCTTAAGATATATGGAGGCATGAGAAAAATACTTCAGACGACCTTCTTTGTAGTCATTCATAGTTTAAATAGTTTCTAAGGAAATGATCTGTCTTTCTTCCTTTGACATTATAAAACTAATGTAAGTTACCATCCTCATCCACCTTATCCAGATTTATGGTATGATATATTAAGTTATGCCTAAGTGTTAGAGAGAGAAAATATTAAATGATGTTCTTAAGATAATTAAGTTAGCTATATGTAAATATACCAAAGAAATTTATTACTTTGCATGGAAAAGATTCATAGACTATGCATTAACTACAGGTGAAGTCATTGAATATCGTTATTGTCAGTTTGGGGCATGCGACCTTATTAATTTCTTTTTATGATTTTTGCATCATCAGGTACTCTAGCAGGCCTCATATTTTTAAAATGTTTTAAACATTAAGGAACGAGGAACATTAATTAATTCAGTTGGACAGGGCGGTCGCCTTTTAGGCACCTAAGACATAATTTAAAAACAACAACAACAACAACAACAACAACAACAACAACAAACCTTTAAGCATGAGGTAGACTTTCTTTTTGTTTTTTTGAGATGGAGTCTCGCTCTGTTGCCCAGGCTGGAGTGCAGTGGCACATGTCAGCTCACTGCAAGCTCCGCCTCCTGGGTTCACACTGTTCTCCTGCCTCAGCCTCCCCAGTAGCTGGGATTACAGACTCCTGTCACCATGCCCAGCTAATTTTTTGTGTTTTTAGTAGAGACAGGGTTTCACTGTGTTAGCCAGGATGGTCTCAATCTCCTGACCTTGTGATCCACTCACCTTGGCCTCCCAGAGTGCTGGGGTTACAGGTGTGAGCCGTCACACCCAGCCAACATGAGGTACACTTTCTATATAATATAGTCCAGTTATTGTTCTTAGATTTATTTGGGATCTTGCTTAATCTGAAGCTAAGGGATCAGGTACATTAATCCAGATTTTGAATTCTCTTTTCTGTTTTAAAATTATAGATTAGTGAACAAGGAAATAGATACATAACTAAAGTCCAGTTCTTTGAAATATTTTTATAAGGCAGTATTATCTGGTGAGTAACTTAGTTTGATTAACAGAAGTTCTTTTTGAGCATTTTTTCACTTATTTAATAATTATTTATTGAGCTGATAGCAGATACTTATTATTGTACTTTAAAAATGTCATTGGGCTTTTTGTCATCTTACAGCAACATACATACATACGTACATACATACATACATACATTTATTTATGATGGAGTCGCGCTCTGTTGCCCAGATTGGAGTGCAGTGACGTGATCTCAGCTCACTGAAACCTCCACCGCCTGGGTTCAAGTGAATCTCTTGCCTCAACCTCCTGAGTAGCTGGGATTACAGGCATGAGCCACTACGCCTGGCTAATTTTTGTATTTTTTGTAGAGACAGGGTTTCACCATATTGGTCAGGCTGGTCTGGAACTCCTGACCTCATGATCCGCCCACCTTGGCCTTTCAAAGTGTTGGGATTTACAGGCGTGAGCCACCACGCCCAGCCAGCAACAGACATTTATTGGCTATTTACTGTGTTTGGGCCATTGCTTGGAGGTTGAGGTCACACAGTTGTATAAGACATAGATCCAGAGTTCAAAATGTAAAATAAAGCCTTTAGTTACAGATCTACTTTTGACTTGTAATAATAAGCAAGAAATATAGATATGCTAGACGTT
The DNA here is from genome assembly GCF_001698545.2 of Rhinopithecus bieti. Lineage (NCBI taxonomy): Eukaryota > Metazoa > Chordata > Mammalia > Primates > Cercopithecidae > Rhinopithecus > Rhinopithecus bieti. Next base: position 2,891,712 of record NW_016812332.1, on the reverse strand, counting down.
TTGATGATTTAAAAATACTATTGTACAATGTTTTATTTAAGGCAATCAAAGTTGGAATTTAGAGAACAAGGCTAAGTGTTACATAGTGTTGACCATCAGGTTGGTAATAGTGTTACATAGTATAAAAGTCTGCAGTCTCATTTAAGGTCCATGTCATAGAGCAAACCCTGTAGTCAGCATTTAAAGAGAACAAGTTGTTAGAAGGAGTTAGAAACAGCCTATGAATATTAATTGCTGGTTATTTCCTCCTACTTAAAATGTCCTTCTTTTTCTGTTGTAAGATGACTTACATGTACACCTCCAACTCCCTGTGATGATGAGTACTTATATATGCAGTTTTTGAATATTGTAGTGTTCCTTTTTTTTTTTTTTTTTTTTTTAAGGTTGCTACTGGAGCTATCTAAGACTAAAAGTTACTGTAACTTTTTAGATTGGCACCAACTGTTCCCCGTTTCCCACTCACTATGGTTTGGGTGTTGGTCACCTCCAAATCTCATTTTGAAACTTGGTCCCCAACCAGGCAGTGTTGGGAGGTGGGGCCTAATGACAGGTGATGGGGTCATGAAGGGCTGAGTCCTCGTGAATAAATTAATGTTATCTTGGGAATGAGTTAGTTATTACAAGAGTGTATTGTTATATAGTGAGCCTGGCCGCCTGTGCTTTCTCTTTTGCATTGCTTACTTGTCCTTTCTTGATGGAATCATGCAGCACAAAGGCCCTCACAAGATGCTGGTATCTTGACCTTGGACTTCCTAGCCTCCAGAACCATGAGCTAAGTAAAACTCTATTCTTTATAAATTACCCAGTCTGTAGTATTCAGTTATAGCAACAGAAAACAGACTAAAACACCACCTGAGTCATTTTATGCCAAATTTCTCAAGTGCTAGAGTAGATTTGGTCACTGTTATTACTTCACTAATTTACTTTTATCTTTTGATTTCTAGTAATGCAGGTATAGAGACACTTTTCACTTGATAAAATTACTTAGTGATCTGATGCTTTAAATGGGTAATTTTATCAAGAAAGCAATAGAAATAAAACAAAGTAACCAAACTATAAAGTAAGGAGGGGAGTCATTGTTTTAAAGTATCAGCCACTGATATTTCGCTGCTTGTGCGGTGTAGTTTTGAATTGTAGCAGTTTGGAAAGCTGGGCGGGAGGGACCTGGCTCTTGGAGTATTTTTCTAACCCAACACCCAGGGAAGACCACCTGCTGCAGCCTTCTGGTTATATAGAGCTGACCTAGATTATATTCTGCTCTATATTATTGATCGGCCTTCTTGGGTCAACTCTAGTTCTGTCATCTTTGGAAGAGGAAGGTACTTTACTGTTCTTGGCCATGAATTCCTTCTTTAGGCTTTAGGTCTTTCAGACATGTCTTACACTGTTCCGGATGCTAGCATGTCATCTCTTGTTCTCCCATTTGTTATATCACTAGCTATTTCTTCACACTGGCTTTCTCCTTTGGCAAGGTTATGCTTCTTTATCTATTACATGGCCTTCTTCCTTAGAACTTTTCAATATGGTATTAACTTCCTCATCCCTGATTTTCCCCTTAATTCCCAGTTTAAAGTCTTTGTTTACTTTGGATATGACTTTTCACCTGAGTGAAATAAATATGTTCTCAACCCATTTGTAGGCTAACTCAGGCTCTAGAAATGATTGAAGGTGTGGGCTCATGTTACCAATTTTACTTTCCTGTCATTGAGTCAAATGCTCCCTAGAGAGAGAGGTAGATCTTTCCCTGATTCTGTCCATTGATATTAATTTCTCATTCTCACTAAGTGAACATTAGAGAATTAGAAACTTTCAGAACATAGAATTGGGTGTATAATTTGACCGTTTAAATACAAACATAAAAGTGTAACAACAGATTTCATTTCTGATTTTTCTGGCTTCTAAATAAAGAAGTAAAATAAAAGAGAAAACAGAGTGTCTTGTCTAACTCCAGGCCTGAATCTGAAAAGAGAACGGGAAAGGAAGTAAAAAGAAAGAGAAAGGATATAAAGGTACTATGAAATTGAAGCCATCATTGTAGTTTAAATTTGATCAGTGTTTCAAATGTAAAGCAAAGATGTTTGGGTAGTCTTTTGTTCTGACCAGACATAAACTTTTCTCATGTCCTTCTTTGTGTATCTACCAGAGGAAAGTAATGAAATAGAGGTCCTGGAACAGTTAGTTCATGTTAAGGTTAGGCTCTAACTGTAGCTCTGACAAAAGTAGGAAGCATGCAGAAAGCTGGCTTGTTTATAAGAGATAAAATGGCACAGTCTTATTCAATTGAAAGCCAACAATCAAAATTAGAGCAAAAGGAAGCACTATCAGAAAAATGTGCCAAGCCAGTGAAATATATTGATGAAAGGGGGATGAAAGATATCAGACACAATTTATTAGGAACAAAAAATAGTGAGGCTGAAGTAATTTGCCTTTGAAAATAAATAAATTAAAAGGAGGCTAATTGCCACCCTTACAATATCCTATTTCTACCTTAAACACTTCCAGAAGAACGCCTCACTTTTTTACTCTTTCTGTTGTTAATGCAGACTTAAAAAATTTTTTAAAATCAGTATTTATTCTTCAATGCCAAGGTGACAAACTAAAATATGAAAAGGCTGTTAGGGCTTAACATTTTGTTGCAGATTAAATACACAGCATTGAAAAATGGAGAGGCGTGACTTCATCTGTGACCAGCCGAGTTAAAGAGAAAAATCTCTCCATTTTCCATCATGCAGACTTTGAAGAATAACCTACAGTGAGTTGAACTGAGTTAGGATGTGGGTAATTATAAAACATAGAGTCTTGTCTTCTGCAGTGGTAATTGAGAAGCCTCAATAAAGATCACATGAGATTACTTGCTGAGCCTTTAGGAGAGCTTCTTAGAGTAGTGGCCCCTGTTGGACAGGTAAGGGCTTGCCCTGTATCTTTTGGTGCAGTTGGGGATCATAGGGTCAGAGTCAGATGTCAAAAGCCTGCTGGGGCTATTTAAGCTCCAAGAAGACTTGAACAGATCCCAACCAGGCGATGAGGAGAGCAATAAGTATTATTGGGAACTTCCAGTACTGGGGATCATGACCTCTTTTTACCGTTTAGGTAGTTACTATATTTCATTGACTTTAAGATATATATTTTTCAAATTTTAATGTCTCTGAAATTATAGTGTATTTTATAATCAATAACATCTTGGCATTGTGTCAGTTTAATATTTAGCATTGTTTTCTTTCTTGGTTGTATATAAAATACTGGTGTATCTTCCAATCTATGGTGTTTTAGATATGATGATGAGATATAGTCAATGTTTTTCTCATAATTATTTTAATACTGATTGAATTGTATTCCCATCTTTGCCATAATTGCTGCAGCGTGATTATATGTCATTCATTTTGGTCTTTGTAAGTGTTGAAAGACTGTTTTAAACTGATGGTGGCAGTTTTGGTAACTTGTTTTAGTAACATCCTCTTTTGTGCCCTCATCACTGACTTTATTTCCCCCCCATCGCTTACCAGAGATTGCCAGATGATTCTTCCCAAAGCATAGCTCTCATGTCAGTCATTTCAGAGACTATCAGTGTCTCCTTGCTACTTTTGAAAGAAGTTACACTCTGGCTTTATTCATTTTTTCAGTAGTTAGATGTTAGGGATATTGTTATAAATAAAAAAGGCACGAAACCTGCCCTGTAGATTCTTTTGGCTACTGTGAACCTTTACTTACTGATTGTTTTTTAAGCCAGTGCTATGTGATCATTCATAGTTTGAAAAAAAATTCTATACTATTTGCCTTCATAGGCATGTGTCTGTGTTTACTACTTATTTTATGTATTATTATTAATTTGGTGTTGATGAAAAGTCCACCAAAAGAAGTGACTCAATAGTGACTTAAACATTTTTTTTTGTTTTTGAGATGGAGTCTCGCTTTGTCACCCAGGCTGGAGTGCAGTGGCGCAATCTTAGCTCACTGCAACCTCCGTCTCCTGGGTTCAAGCAATTCTCCTGCCTCAGCCTCCCGAGTAGCTGGAACTACAGGCATGCACCACCATGCCTGGCTAATTTTTGTGTTTTTAGTAGAGATGGCATTTTGCCATGTTGGTCTTGAACTCCTGATCTCAAGCAATCCACCCGCCTCGGCCTCCCAAAGTGCTGGGATTACAGGCATGAGCCACTGCGCCCGGCCCATAATGACTTAAACATCTTTTAAAAATATTTTTTGTTTGTTTATGATAAGCCTATATGTCTGTAGAAACAAATATATTAGACTTTTATAGTTAATTTTGGTAGCATCTAAATCTGGTGTATTAATTATCTGAATGCAGAAAGCATCAAATTAAATAGGTTGAATTGATGTATTATCGCTAGACAATTATATTTTACTAAAAATAGCTACCTATTATTAGGTATTTACTATCTGCTAAGCCTTATATTATTTACCTGCATTCACATTTAAATCACACAATTCTGTATAATGTACTATTACTACTATTATTATTTTTACAAATGATGAAACTGAGGCACAATGAGGTTAAATAACTTGGGCAGGGTCCTACTTGTAATCTCTCTGGTTCTCTAAGCTCACCTTTTAACTAAACTGTACAACTGAAGTTTTAAAAGTTTTAATTTTTTGCTTGAAAGATTGAAAACACTCTTTTTAATGTCATCCCTGAAACGCTAATTGACAAAATATTAAGAGTATTCCTTTGCTTCCCAAGTTCTCATTCAGCTACAAGTTTTGTATTTTATACTTTATATTTTATAAGACATTTCTGAGAGAATGCATCTGTAAATATCTTTACTCTGAAATATATTTTGGTGCCGTTTATATGGAGACCTGTTATAAAGTCTTTTTAGTAGTGTTTGGCACTGAGAAGTTTGATACTCTTCTATGTTGTGATGTCAATAACTGCAGTAGTAGAATTCATTTGTTAAGTATAGTAACTGTAGGATTAGACTTTAAATGTTTTTACCATAAAAAAATTTTAAGCCGGGCGCGGTGGCTCAAGCCTGTAATCCCAGCACTTTGGGAGGCCGAGACGGGCAGATCACGAGGTCAGGAGATCAAGACCATCCTGGCTAACATGGTGAAACCCTGTCTCTACTAAAAAAATACAAAAAACTAGCCGGGCGAGGTGGTGGGCGCCTGTAGTCCCAGCTACTCGGGAGGCTGAGGCAGGAGAATGGCGTAAACCTGGGAGGCGGAGCTTGCAGTGAGCTGAGATCCGGCCACTGCACTCCAGCCCGGGTGACAGAGCGAGACTCCGTCTCTTAAAAAAAAAAAAAAAAAAAAAAAAAAATTTAAAATGTTAACTATGTGAGGTGATGAGTACATTAGTTGCTTGATTTCATCATTCCGCAAAGTCAGCATGTATCTAAACATCACATTGCACCACATAAATGTACTGTGCAGTTATTCTTTGTCAATTAAAATAAGATAAGACTTAAAAATTGAATTAAAATTGTTATACAGTATTCATTATTTGGGCTTAATTACATTTCACTGAGTTACAGTGGCATTTCCTGGTTACCCAGAACAAGCTATTATTCAATAAAGGGAAATAAGTTTCTGTCCAGTGACACAGTAAATGTCTATGTTATCCAGATTAAAACCCAACAGCGCTTTTCTTAGTGGTTAATTGTTGGTACTTCTACACTGTTCAGAGGGATTTGTGGAAGCAGATGGCCATTAGTAGTCAGTAGACTAGTTACTATTCAGTAATAGTTTCAGCTAATGTCAAGTATTGGATTCTTTTCAAATCATTTTTATTCCCTGTGAACGAATAGATTTAGAGAGAACCTTTCGCAATATGTGAAGAGTTTAGGTCAAATAATGGTGTTAAAGAGCGTAGTCCCCATGAGACTGCCCTCACTTTTGACATTGACTGCAAGCGTAGGGGTTCCTAAGATCACCCTTAGGTTCAATAATTTGTTAGAAGGACTCAAAGAACTCACTAAAAGATGTTATACTCACACTTACAGTTTATTACAGGAAAAGAGTACATATTAAAATCAGCCAAGGGAAGAAGTACATAAGGTGGAGTCTAGGGAGTTATCAAATGCAGAGCTTCTGTTGTCTTTTCCCCTCACACTCAGTCTGTTAGTCTCCTGGCATTGATGTATGACAGTGTGGGTATAGCATTGCCAACCAGGGAAGCTCATGTGAGCCTTGATGTTCAAAGTTTTTGTTGGTGCTCTGTGATAGGGGCATGATTGATTGTCCATATGACTGATCTCATTCTTTGGTTCTGTCCCTCCAGGCATGACCCAAAGCCCCCACTCTAAATCACATTATTACTACATGGCTAGTTCAAAGCCCATGAGCACAGACCTTAGAGATTACATCCTAGAAGCTGAGGTCAAAGACAAATTATCTTGGGGCCTTTTGGGGCAAGGTTAAATTCTTTACAGAAATAATGTGAATAATACTGGTTTCCAAAATGAATGTATGTAGAAAGCTAAATTGGGATATTAACCTAGTAGGTATGACATATTGCTACTGAAATTTCCCAATTATTAAAACTCAGAATTCCTTGAAAGTACAATTGGTTTCGACTATAATATTCTCCAGCCAGAGAGGCTACTAGGATAGTTTTGTAAAAAATACTTTTGAGGTCTACTGATTCTATTATACCCCACATTCCTGTTACTCTTGGTAAGTGCCCAAAAATAAGCCTCTCTGGTTATTAAAAAGAAACATTTTCATCTTTATGTTGTTTAGGACTTCCTTTCTCCTAAACCTAAACATTTCTTTCTTTTCTTCCCCAATTTTTGTTTGGTGCTTCTGGTGTCCAATTTTATATTACATAAATTCTCCTTAATATCTTTAACTAAAAACTGATTCCCTGCAGACAATGCTTTTAGTGAAGTCTTAAGTAGAGCTTGTTTTTTGACTCAGTGTCTACTAGAGATTTAGGGTAAGATTTGGCATATTCCTTATTTGCTAGGGCAGCTTCTACTCCAATACTTATATTCTTATATTCTTTTTGCAGGAAGAGAAGTTTATTAAAAAGCTTTAGAGCAGGAGGAAAGAAAGTGCATTTGGAAGAGATCCAAGTGGGCAACTTGAAGAATAAGTGCCCTGTTTAACTGTGATCCTAGGACTTTTGTCCCTTTTCATCTCGTGCCCCTTTCCCCTGCATGCACAGTGCCTTTCTTACCCTTGGGAATTGAGCATACATAGTGTGTTTGGGAAGTTGTACACATGCCCATATGAGACTTTCTTCCCTTTTCCAGTGGAGTGCCCCAGTAAGGTCATACTCCACCATTTTGTCTCTTACTGTGTGTGTTAGTCTGTTTTCACGCTGCTGATAAAGACATAACCTGAGACGGGGAAGAAACAGAGGTTTAATGGACTTACAGATCCACGTGGCTGGGGAGGCCTCACAATCATGGCAGAAGGCAATGAGGAACAAGTCACCTCTTACATGGATGGCAGCAGACAGAGAAAGCTTGTGCAGGGAAACTCCCAATTTTAAAACCATCAGATCTTGTGAGACTTATTCACTATCTTGAGAAGAGCATGGGAAAGACCCACCCCCATGATTCAGTTATCTCCCACTGAGTCTCTCCCACAACATGTGGGAATTATGGGAGCTACAAGATGAGATTTGGGCAGGGACACAGAGCTAAACCATATCAATGTGCATGCCTGGACTCAATCGCCCAATACCTGAGATTTCACTGGAAGCCTTTTTTGCTTCTCCTTGGTGCCTGCGTTTAATTAACACTTTAACAACTGTGGATCAACAGGAGATTGTCTCTGCCTGGCACAGCTGCCGAATTATCATTTTTAGAGAGGCAGTGTGATAATTGTCCAGCCATCACCTGACATTCCTAGTGGGTGGCGAAGAAGAGCCCTCTCCTGCCCCACTCATGCCTGTCTGACTACCTTTAGCATTTCCCTCCTCAACAGCCCAAGAACACAAATCTTTGAGGAAAAATGGATGAAGGTCAGTCTTTTGTAACTGCTTTCTGCTGACAGAGGGGTGGTGTTGGTTCTGTGAGTCTTGGCCTCTTGCTAGCTCTCAGAGCAGGAGGGTGACTCTGTGGGTGGTAAAAGTGGTATCTAGCCAGGTCCAAGGGAGACAGGGGCAGGATTTTGCCTCCTTCCTGTCCCACTGATGGACATTCTAGGGGTCCTCTGTAGAAGGGTGCCTCTTGGGTATTGAGAGAACAGTATCCCTCACTGAGGATCTTTATACTTATATTCTTTCTGATAGTCATAGTTATTAAAAGTATAATCGGCCAGGAGTGGTAGCCTGCGCCTGTAATCTCAGCACATTGGGAGACCAAGGCGGGCGGATCACCTGAGGTGGGGAGTTTGAGACCACCCTGACCAACATGGAGAAACCCCGTCTCTACTAAAAATACAAAATTAGCCGGGCATGGTGGTGCATGCCTGTAATCCCAGCTACTCGGGAGGCTGAGACAGTAGAATCGCTTGAACCCAGGAGGTGGAGGTTGCTGTGAGCCGAGATCGTGCCATTTGCTCTAGTCAACAAGAGCAAAACTCCGCCTAAAAAAAAAAAAAAAAAAAAAAAAAAAAAAAAAAAAAAGGATAATCCTTCTCTTATTCTCTTCTCTGGTCACTTGTTGAAGATGTTGGCACTTTCTAAATTGCCTCTAGTTCTACCCACCATCTTGGATAACTTCAGAGTTCACATAGACAATAAACTTTAACATCCCGGTGTTACCAAAACATCAGGGGTTTGGTCTAGGTCCTGTGGCCCACTGCACAGAAAACCAGTCACTAAGACAATGAATATTGCTGGGGAAGAAGGCTTTAATCACGTGCAGCAGCTGAGGCAATGGGAGATCAGTTTCAAATCCATCTCCTTGACCAACTAAAACTGGGGGGTTATTGTATCAGGGAAGAAATGTAATTTCTTATGTGTGGGAAAAAAGGAACTAGGGAGGGGTAAGGAAGAGGAATTGGTTAATGAGAAGCAGGTGGTCATTTAGGAAAACAGGAATTAGGGAGGGGTAAGGAAGCAATCCTGATGGATGAAGGGTCTGCCATCTCATTGGATGTGGTGATCTGGTGAGTTTCAGTTCTTTGATACCTTTTGAGAAGGCTGAGGATCATTTCCTGAGAAAGGAACTTAAATAAGACAAATGTTAGTTTTAAGCTTTAAGACCAGAAGGGTCAATTTCTATATTTATTTTAAAAAACTGTCTTTGGGACTACTGGGTTGGTTTTACTAGCCTTTCAATTTCTTGCCTTTCTCAACTTGAGTGCCCTTGACCTCCACTCTCATGGCACACCATGTATTTTATCTCCTGGAAGTATTCATCTTAATTATCTTACCATAGTTTTTCATCCTTTGAGTTCTTTTATTAAGGCCATTATATGTAAGATTCCTTGACTGTTTCACTTTCTGTACCTTTCATTTTTTTCCTGACATGTTTATATATGGCACATTATGCCACTGGCTTGCTGATAATTTCAACTCCTTTGTATCTTTTCCTTTCAATTGTGCCGCAAACCCATTGGTACATTCCTTTTACTCTAAACCCATAAACGCCAGTTTAGAATGGATTCTGCATTCAACTTTCTCTATTCTTATTCTGGGTTGCTGGGTGCTGCTAGAGATGTCCCTTTAAGTGGCATGTGGATTGCGGTATGAGTTAATGATTTCTAGCCTAGCCTTGCCCAAGAACCCTTAGGAAATTTTTCTTCTATTCTTTTTTTTGTCTCTTGCTTAGAAACCTGTTATTCTAGGCAGCCCTCTCTTTTTTTCTCCATAGGAACTATTTAAAATCTGCTTTGTTATTCTGGAGACCTCTGTCCTTTTACTTCTCCCTTCACTTTTTTTTTTTTTTTTTTTTAAACGGAGTCTCGCTTTGTTGCCCAGGCTGGAGTGCAGTGGCACGATCTTGGCTCACTGCAAGCTCTGCCTCCCGGGTTCTTGCCATTCTCCTGCCTCAGCCTCCCCGGTAGCTGGGACTACAGGCGCCCGCCACCACGCCCGGCTAATTTTTTGTATTTTTTAGTAGAGGTGGGGTTTCACCGTGTTAGCCAGGATGGTCTCGATTTCCTGACCTTGTGATACGCCGGCCTCAGCCTCCCAAAGTGCTGGGATTACATGCTTGAGCCACCGTGCCCGGCCTCTCCCTTCACTTTTAATGCATGATCCCATTTTCTGCTTCACAAAGAAAATTAAATTTATATGGTACAAACTTTCTTAATTACCAGCCTCCTTAAAAATGTATCTGTATCTGAATTCATTCTTGCCCTCTTCCCTTCTATATCTGGTTCTTAGTCTTCCATCAGCATTTAAACATGCATGTGGACGACAGTACTGACTGGCCATGTAGAAATTATTCCCAGCCCCTGTCTCTTTGCTTAAAAGTAGGTCTAGAAAGTCAGAAGATAATCTAGCTGCTCTTAGAGCTGAATGTGGCCATGTGAACCAGTTCTAACCAATGAGACAGAAGGAAGAGTCTGATGAGAGACTTCTATGTAAGATGTTTTGCTTCCTAATAGAAAGGCAGGTTTTGTTCTTCCTCTTTCTTTGTAGGGAATATAAAGACATGATCAACCTGGCAGTGGTAGCCATTTTGTGGCAGAACAAGAAGAAAGACCAAAGCCTTGGTCTTTGATGACATCTCTGAGACTTTGAAAAAAAACCAAAAAACAACTTAGTCTTTTTGCATCACTGTGAAAGAATAGCTGAAACTGGGTAATTTCTTAAGCAAAGAGGTTTAAGTGGCTGATGATTCTGCAGGGCATACAAAGAAGCATGGTGCCAGCATCTGCTTCTGGTGAGGGCCTCAGGAAGCTTACAATCGTGGCAGAAGGCAAAGGCGGGGAGCAGGCACAGCACATGGTGAGAGCAGGAGGAAGAGAGACAGGTGGGAGGTCCCAGACTCTTCTAAACAACCAGATCTGGCATGAACTAACTGAGCGAGAACTCACTCACCACCAAGCAGATGGTGCTGAGTCATGAGGGAACTGCTGGCGTGATCCATTTACTTCCCATCAGGCCTCACTTCCAACATTGGGAATCACATTTCAGCATGAGATTTGGAGGGGATAAACATCCACACCATACCACAAATAAAAAGTCCCAGAGTTGTCTAATTTCAGACTTTAAAAAAAAGTAAACAATAAATACCTTAATGGTTTAAGCATTGTTAGGTTTTCTGTTACTTGCAGCTGAATTCATCTTAACTTATGATTTGTAAGTTGTTCCCAGTTTTAAAAAACCACAAACCAGAAGTAAGTAACACTGTCTTGACTCTATGCCTTCCACTAGATATGAACCTAAACTTTCTTCTCACTTAAGCCAAACTCTTCGAAAGAATTTACTAAATCAGTCTCTCACTCCCTCATCTACTATATACTTCTGTCTATATTCAGCTCTACCATGCTTTAGTCAGGGTTGGGTCACCAGAGATGCCTTTAAAAATTCCTATATATACTTTTCAATTCTTATTTTAATTGATCTGTTTATACTATTTGATCTATTGATCTTAAAGTTTCCCTAATACTATATTTTCTTGTGGTGTCTACCTTTTATCCTCTCTTTCTCATTCTGCTTTGTAGTTTCCCTTTTCTCTGCTCATTTCTTAAATATCAGTCCTTAACATAGGTATAATTATTCCACTTTTATATGCTTAGAAACTAAATAACCTAAGGTCATGTACAGTCATGCTTTGCTTAACAGTGTGGACATTTTCTGAGAAATGTGTCCATAGGCAATTTTGTCATTGTGCGAACGTCATAGAGTGTACTTACACAAACCTGGATAGTATAGCCTACCACACACCCAGGCTCTATATGGCATAGCCTATTGCTCCTAGGCTACAAAATTGAACAGCATGTTATTGTACTGAATACTATAGGGAATTGCATCACAATGGTAAATATTTGTGTATCTGAACATAACTAAACATAGAAAAGGTACAATAGACTGGGAGCAGTGGCTCACACCTGTTATCCCAGCACTTTGAGAGAAAAGGTACAATAAAAATACAGTGTAAAATATGAAAAATGGTACCCCTGTGTAGGGCACTTACCGTGAATGGATCTTGCAGGACTGAAAGTTGCTGTGGGTGAGTCAGTAAGTGAGTGGTGAGTGAATGTGATTGCCTAGGACATTGCTGTCCACTACTGTAGACTTTATAAACATTGTGCACTTAGGCTACACTAAATTTATTTTAAAAACTTCCTTCTCTCAATTATAAATCTACCTTAGCTTACTGTAACTTTATTACTTTATAAACTTTTAATTTGTAAAAGCTTTTGACTCTTATAACATTTATACCACAAACACATTATACATCTGTACGGAAATATTTTCTTTCTTTACATCCTTTTTTTCTATAAGCTTTTTTTTCTATTAAAATTTTTTTTTCTTTTACTTAAAAATTTTTTTTGATCAAAAACTTAGACACAAGCACTCATATTAGGCTAGGCTTACATGGGTCAGGATTATCAGTATCATTGTCTTCCACCTCCACATCTTGTCCCACTGAAAGGTCTTCAGGGACAGTAACATGCATGAAGCTGTCATTTCCTATGATAACAATGCCTTCTTCTGGAATACCTTTTGAAGGACTTGCCTGAGTCTGTTTGACAGGTAACTTTGTTTTTTTAATAAGGGAAGGAATACACTCTATAGTAATGGTAAAAAGCATACTATAGTAAATACATAAACCACTGACATAGTCCCTTATTATCATCATCATCATCCAGTATTATGTACTGTACCTAAGTGTATATGCTATACTTTTATATGACTGGCAGTGCAATAGGTTTGTTTATACCAGCATAACCATACGTATGAGTAATTTGTTGTGCTATGATGTTAAGACAGTTATGACTTTACAACAGATATGATGTCACTAGCAGCTCCATTATAATCTTAAGGGACCATTGCTTATGTGGCCTATTATTGACTAAAATGTCCTTCTGTGCACATGACTGTAATTTGCAAATGGTGCAGCCAAAATCTGAACAGAGTCTAAAACCTCTGCAATTCATCTCTAAGAACCTTTTCTGATTTTGTGCTCATTCTGGGCAATGCCTAATGGAAAGCTCTGCTTGACTGTCCTATGGATAGCTCAAAGTCCTAAAGTCCAGATTAGAATCCATCACTCGTATACCTGAAAGCCTTCTTTTCTTGTGACAGAGACTTAATGATTGGCACTACCAACCACCTACCTGCTCAGGCTAAAATCCTGAGTGTCACCCTTGACTCATCTTTCTTTCTTTCCCACTGCTTGTACGTGTGGTGTTCTTTTCTCCCATCTCTGCTGCTATCCTTCCCTACAATGTCCACCCTTTTCTGTTTTCTGGGAAAGCTGTAACAGACTCTATACCTTTATACCTATATAATCTGAGATATTCTGACTAATCTTTCTAAAATTCAGATCTCATCAAGTTACTTTCCTGATTTATACCCTTCTGTGGCACCTTGTTTTTTGGACAAAAGTTCAAAATCTAACCTTGGAAAAACATCCTCTTTATCTAATCAGGGCACATTTTCCTACTTCTACTCTGTTCTAGCTGTCTTAAGCAGTTTGTTATTCCTGAATTCACTTTGCTCTCTCTTGCTTCTGGGCCTTCCCTCCTGCTTTCCTGTCTTGCTGGGATACCCTCTTCTTAACTAACTCCATCTCATCCTTCATGTATTAGCTTAGATGTTACTCCTTTGGGAGAGCCTTGTGTGATAACCTCTCACCTCATATTAAGTGCTCTTGTGTTCTGTAGCATCTTAAAAGGGCCACACATTCTCTTGTCTCAGGGCCTTTATACATGCTGCTTCCTGTGCCTTTTCCCTACCTCTACCCGGTTGCTATTCATTCCACACAGTGCTCTGTGGTAGACCCTCATTTTCCCCTATCATAGCAAGAAATTCTTCTCTTCCTTTGTGACATTTCAAACAGTTTTTATTGCATTTCTGTGTTTGAGAAATTTAGAATTTTGAAGGTTGCTTTTAATTTGTCTCTCCTTCACTCTGAATCTAAACCTTAAAAAGAAACACCGCCACCAAACCACCCCAAGCCTGTTCTTTAGCTTTATGCTTCTCCAAACAAGCTGACGTTGCCTAACTTGGGAATCGATTACGTGCCAGAAGTCAGCTGATGGTGTTTGTTTAAAAAAAAAAAAAAGGTATTTTCAGCTTTCAGCCCCGACTACTGAACCTGACAAGTTCTGACATCTCTTCTCTTGGCTGCCTCTCACTTTTTTTTCTGTTTCCATGGAAATGGACATCAGATCACAGAAACATAGTAAGATACTGGTGGCTAATTGCTGTTGCAGAATTCAAAATTCTTTTTGTTTGCGGAGTGATTATTTTGGTGACTCTTACCCACTGTGTAGTATGTGGTAGTTAGCCAAAACATCTAAGGCAGTTTCTGGGTTTGAGAGCTAGAAGATGCTTTCCAAGAGTCACTAACTGATATCCTAAAATATACTCTCTTTTTTTATCTTTCACGGAAAACATATTTTAAGAACTGTTATCTTGTCAGAGAAGAACATTAGATTTCAAACCAGGAGATCCGGCCCTAGTGCCAGATCTGCTGCTATCTGATTGTCTGACCTCTGTCAATTTTGTTATATTTATTGAATGAACAATTGCTGCTACTTAGACTTGGGGCTATTTACAAGTGTCCCAGGGAAAAGACTGCCTTTCTGCCAGTGTGCTTTAATAGCAAACCTAGAAATAAGATATATAACTAATTTTAGTTAAGAAAATCAAAGTTTCTAAACATCTAAATGGAAAAATGTTTTTAATCTCAGGCCTTTACTTTTGCCTTCTGTAAAATGATCAGAATAAGATTCGGTCATATGGCCAGAAATGTTGGTGTAAGATTATATTTTTAATATACATGTGGTTTCCTAAGACAAGTACAGCCTATCTTACAGCAAAGTGATTAAAATTTTAGTCAAAAATTATATTAATTTTCTATTTAGTGAGGGGAGTTATTACATTACTTATATAATTTGTATTTTATTCACATCCAGGATGTATGAGGATTTGCCACAGTCATATACCTTTGTGTTAGGCTTATCTTTACCAGGTCAGGATTTCGTCATAAATCTAAATTTAGAACTTGGAGAGCCAGGTTTTGTTAAGTGCAAAAAGGGACTGGCTTGTACATATAAAAAAGATTAGTGTTTGCTGAGCTGCTTCTTCAGCATGTAGTGTCTGCTGTATATCAAATGAACCTGAGTAATTGAAATTGAGTGTGAACAGAGTAAATCTCTTTTTTGCATGACTACACAGAATAAAATACAGATATGCATCTCAATTTATGATGAAGTTATGTCTCGATTAACCCATCGTAAGCTGAAAATATCGTAAGTCAAAAATGCATTTAATACACCTAACCTACCAAACGTCACAACATTCCATGCTTTTGGATGCATAGGAAGAATCAATATCATTTAAATGGTCATACTGCTCAAAGCAATTTACAGATTTAATGGCAGTCTTATCAAACTACCAATTACATTCTTCACAGAAAAAACTATTTTAAAATTCACGTGAAACCAAAAAAGAACCTGAACAGCCAAGGCAATACTAAGCAAAAAGAACAAATCCAGAGGCATCATGCTACCTGACTTCAAACTATATCATAGGGCTACAGTAACCAAAACAACATGGTACTGGTACAAAAACAGGTGCATAGACCAATGGAACAGAATAAATAACCCAGAAATAAGAACAGAATAAATAATAACCCACACACCTACAGCCATCTGATCTTTGACAAGGTGACAAAACAAGCAATGAGGAAAAGACTCCCTATTCAATAAATAGTGCTGGGATAACTGGCTAGCCATATGCAGAAGATTCACACTGGACCCCTTCCTTACACCATATACAAAAATCAATTCAAGATGGATTAAAGAATTAAATGTAATAACAAAACTATAAAATTCAGGAAGACAACCTAGGCAATACCATTCAGGATACAGGAACAAGCAAAGATTTCATGACAAAGACACCAACAGCAATTGCAACAAAAGCAAAAATCAACAAATCAACGTAATTAAACTTAAAAGCTTCTGCACAGCAAAAAAAAAAAAAAAAAAAAAAAACTATCATCAGAGTAAACAGTCAACCTACAGAATGAGAGAAAATATTCACAACTCTGCATCTGACAAAGACCTAATTCCAGCGTCTATAAAGGAACTTTAACAAATTTACAAGAAAAACAAACAAAAAAAAAAAACATTAGAAGGTGGGCAAAGGACATGAACAGACACTTTTCAAAGGAAGACATATGTGCAGCCAACAAACTTATGAAAACAAGCCCAGCATCACTGATCATTAAAGAAATGCAAATCAAAACCACAATGAGATACCATCTCACATCAATCAGAATGGCATTAAAATGTCAAAAAGTAACAGATATTGGCGAAGTAGTGGAGAAAAGGGAACACTTACACACTGTTGATGGGAGTGTAAATTTGTTCAACCATTGTGGAAAGCAGTGTGGCGATTCCTCAAAGAACTAAACACAGAAGCACCATTTGACCCAGCAATCCCAATACTGGGATTACCCAAAGTAATATCAATCATTCTACCATAAAGACATACACAAACATATGTTCATTACAGTACTATTCACAACAGCAAAGACATAGAATCAACCTAAATGCGCAGGTTGAATTCAACCTATGACAGGTTGAATAAAGAAATTGTGGTACATATACACCATGGGATACTACACATCTATAAAAAAGAATGAGGTCATGTATTTTGCAGGAACATGGATGGAGCTAGAGGCCATTACCCTTAGCAAACTAACACAAGAACAGAAAACCAAATACCACATGTTCTCGCTTGTAAGTGAGGGAGCTAAGAGATGAGAACACATGAACACAAAGAGGGCAACAAAAGACACTGGGGTCTACTTAAAGGTGGAGAATGGGAGGAGGGAGACAATAAAAAAAGAGAACTATTGGGTATTGGGCTTAGTACCTGTGTGACAAAATAATCTGTGCAACAAACCCCTGTGACACTAGTTCACCTATATAACAAACCTGCACATGTACCACAGAACCTAAAATAAAAGTTAAAAAAAAAAAAGTTACATGAGCGGCACCTGAGGTGTAATAGAGTCCCTTCCCAACTATCTGTGACCTTATGAAAGTTACTCAGCTTTTCTATGCTTCTGTTTCTCATCTGAAAAACAGAAAAACAATTACCCTACATAATATAATTATTATGAAAATGAAATAAAAGCAGTGAAAAATCCAGCTACCTCAATGTTTGCTCTCTCCATTCACGGAATAGGAACTCTGGCAATAGCATGGAATTTACTGGAAATGCTTTATACTTTTGTGAAATGTCTAAAATATCTGGCACACACTCAGTAAATGTTGGCCTTATGTTAAATTCTATAAGGCAAACATACTTAATTCCCCAGTATTTAGATATTTAGATATCTAATATTTAGATAGTAAAATCATCAAAGAAACAGGGCAATTTGCCTAAGACTTTGTACTAATGAAGTAAAATTAATAGTTACACACTTTACAAAAGGGGATTAGCATTTCTTTAGAACTGAAAGCCTCCTAACATTGTCATTATCCCGTATGACTCCCCAAGATTTGAGTCATTTTTTACTTATTTGTTCATCAGCCAACAAACGCATCTTGAAATAGAACTACATGCCACATACTATTCTAGGTGCTAGTGATAAAAAGAAAAAGGCTTGGTGCCCCTCACCTACTATGAAGGAATTCAAGGGCTCTTTAAATGGTTAATTGTAAGGGTTATGAAAACTTTAAGGAGGAAACTAATTATCTGATAAAAGACTTTATAGCAGTGCTGTCCAATAGAAGTTTCTGCAGTGATAAAAATTTTCTTTAATCTGTACTGTCAAATACAATAGCCACTAGCCACATGTGACTACTGAGCATGTGAAATATACTTACGACTGATGAACTGAATTTTTTAGCTTTATTTTACTTTAAAAGCCACATATAGCTAGTAGTTACTGTATTGGACAGCACAATTTTAAAGGATAGGTAATATTTGAGCTGAAGCATTGAAGAAGAAAGTAAGAAACTAATGAAGTGAGAGGTAGTACATTCTAAGCAATGGAAAAGAAACAAAGTACACAGAGGACTCTGAGAACACCTCAGTGTTTTCAGGGAAGGCTACCTATGTGGAATGTGGAAAGAAGAGAATAATGAGGCTAAAAGGGACAGATAGGACCAAAATATGAATGTTCTTGAAAACCAGGCAAAGGCTTTATGCCACAGACAATGAAAAAACATCAAAGACTTTAAAACCAGGGAATATATGACTATATCCATGCTTTAGAAAGATAATTTTTAACCATAAGATGAGCAATACGTTGAAAGAAGAGTCCAAAGGTAGGAGGACCAGCTACGCATGTTATTATTGCAATATTCCAAGTTAGATGACGAAGACTTGAACTACTGCAATCATAGTGAGAATGGAGATGAAGGAACAAATTTAAGAGATATTTCAAAGATAAAATTAGTGGGACTTACAGAACTATGAGATGTGGGTGATGAGAATAAATCAAAGCAAAAGTAATAAGGTAGTAGCCAGGAAAATCATGTAATCTAGGCACTTTCCACGTTGGCTGAAGGGATTAAAGAAAGTTTATAGGCTCCTGCTCAATGTTGTATGTAAGTAAACAATCTAAATATCCAATAAGCTCTCAAGAGTTAAATAAATTGTAAAATCAGTCAAGATGGCATACTATATCATTATTTAAATCACTTTTAAAAGAATATTAATAGCAGGGTAAAATGTTCATGATATGGCATAATGAAGTAAGTTGACTAAAAAGCAGCATGTATAGCATTATCATGATCTCATTATATGCACTGGTAGATTTTTTTAATTGAAGGAATATGCCAAAAAATTAATAGTGGCTTACTTTGATCGTGGGGTAATGGGCCATTATAACTTCTTTATTGAATATTTTTTCTTATTGTCTAATTATACCACAAGTATAAGATTTTTTTTATTTACAAAAATAAACTTTTGCTTTAATGCAATGCACCTAAAAGCACTGGGGCCTATGGTGAATCTACTGATGCCTGCAACTGTCTCACAAACTGTGGGAAGTGACAGGACCAGACTCCAAGTCTAGTGCGGTTCTTTATGGGAGACTAAATTCACAGCAAATTAAATAAGGTAGGTTTTTTTCCTTTAGGAATATCTACCTCAACTATAAAGTATAAAATGGATTATTTCCCATTTAATTTATTTATAATGCCTTAACCTGTATAACTTACGTCGATGTATTTACAATTACAAGTGAGAGTTCAGTATAAACCTATACAGATTGTCCCACACATACAATAGCTCAACTTATGATTTTTTGACTTTACGATGGTATGAAAGCAATATGTATTCAGTAGAAATTATACTTCAAATTTTGAATCTTTGTCTTTTCCTGGACTGGTGACATGCATGCAGTATGACACTCTCTGGCTATGCAGGGCAGCAGCAACAAGCCAGTTCCCAGTTACTCAGTCATGAGGGTAAACAACACATATTCTTTAGTGTACTGTGTTGCCAGCACTTTTTGGATATGATTTTGCCCAAATGTAGACTAACGTATGTGTTCAGACCATGTTTAATGTAGGCCAGGCTAACCTACCAAACATCACACTTGTTTGTGTCATCTCTGATTTCTTTGAGCAGTGTTTTGTAGTTTTCATTGTAGAGATCTTTCACTTCCCTGGTTTGCTATGCTTATAGGCTTTATTGTTTTTGTGTCAGTCATGAATGCGATTGTGTTCCTGATTTGGCTGTTGGTTTGATGGTTGTTGGTGTATAGGAATATTAGCAATTTCTGTACATTGGTTTTGTATCCTGAAATGTTGCTGAAGTTGTTTATCAGCTGAAAGAACTTTTAGGTTGAGACTATAGGGTTTTCTACATTTAGATTCATGTTGTCTGCCAACAGGGATAGTTTGACTACCTCTTGTTGTATTGGGATGCCCTTTGTTTCTTTCTCATTCCTGATTGCTCTGGTCAGGACTGCCAATACTATGTTGAATAGGAGTGGTGAGAGAGGGCATTGTTGTGCCAGTTTTCAAGGGGAATGCTTCCAGCTTTTGCCCATTCAATATGAGGTTGTCTAGGGGTTTCTCACAAATGGCTCTTATTATTTTGAGCTCTGTATAACCTTATTTGAATTGTTTAATACATTTAATGCCACTCGGTATCTTTAGTGATATTCTTCAGTTGTTCATGGCTAGTGTGTGTCTTGGCTTTTGGATTTAAGAGAAACTAACAGCCAGAAAAAATTTTGAAGAAGGAAATTACAGTACCTCACTGTTAACATTTTGTGATCAACTGCTATGGCCTGGTACTGTGCTTGGTTGGGCTAATGAGATCTAATCAAATCACTTTAAAGGAAAAAGCCATAAGTTCTATGAGGAGTGGAATTCTCAAAGCCTTTTGAAGGCATTTTTATTGATTATAATTATAATCTTATGCCACTGGCTCTTTAGCAGGTTTTAAAAAACTTCCTAAAACCTAACATCAGTATCATAAAGTTCTGCAGTACAGTGCCCAGCATGGAGGTAGTATTCAGTAATGTTTGTTTAATGAATTTTTGAAAAACAAGAGACACTGCTATTGGTAGTATAATAGCTAGCATTGTTTGAATGCATTCTATTTGCCAAGAATTTTGCTCTGCTTTTTAGTTGAATTATTTCATTTCACTCACTGATTGACAATTTATTGAGCACCTATAATGTGTTAGTTACCATGCTAGGGCTGGAGATACAGTGATGAAATAAAGACCTTTGTCTTGTGGATCATACATTTTGGTGGTAGAGACAGAAACCAACATAAATGAAAACCGTATAATATAACATTGATTCGTGATCAATGCTTTGGAAAAAAAGGCAAGATAAGACAATTGAGAATGATCAAGGAAGGCTTATCTGAGAAGGTGACATTTAAGCAGAGACTTGAATGGAAGTAAAGGGAGTGAGCCATCCAGGTATTTGGAGGAAGAACATACAAAGTGAAGGGAACAAGTGCACAAGTGTCAAGTGAGCAAGGAAGCCAGGGGGTATATCATGTAGAATCTTATAGTAAAGATTTTGAATTTTATTCCAAATATGATAAAAACAATTGGAAGTTTGGGGTAGTAGAAGTGACATGATTTGGTTTTGTTTTAAAAGGATCACTTTGGTGGCTTGTGTAGAGAATTGAACTGAGTGGGTTTGAAAGGTAGGGGTTAGGAGAAGAATGAAAGTAGGTAGACCAATTAAGAGTACTCAAACAACCCTGTGAGATAGGTTCTATTATTGTCTCCATTTTTTGGTTAGAACGCAGAGACAGTGAGATCAACAGGCTCATTCAGTGCTACAAATCCAGTTTGTCTTGTTAATCGCTGTGCATTACTTCATGGGATTGTTTTGATAACTCAATGAGATACAGGCTGAGTATCTTTTATCCAAAATGCTGGGTACCAGAAGTGTTTTGGATATCAGATTTTTTTTTGGAATTTGGAATATTTTCATATACACAATGAGATACCTTGAGGATGGGATCCAAGTCTAAACATGAAATTTACTTATGTTTTGTATACATTTTATATACATAGCCTGAAGGCAATTTTATATATTTTAAATAATTTTGTGCATGAAACAAATCTTTGACTGCATTTGACTGCAACCTATCACATGAAGTCAGGTGTGGAATTTTCCACTTGTGGGGTCACGTCACTGCTCACAAAGTTTCAGATTTTGGAACATTTTAGATTTCAGATTTCAGATTTTTTTTTTTTGACTTGAGTCTCACTCTGTTGCCCAGGCTGGAGTGGAGTGGTGCAATCTTGGCTCACTACAATCTCTGCCTCCTGGGTTTGAGCGATTCTCCTGCCTCAGGCTCCCAAGTAGCTGGGATTATAGGCGCCCGCCACCACGCCCAGATAATTTTTGTATTTTTAGTAGAGATGGGGTTTCATCATGTTGGACAGGATGGTCTCAAACTCCTGACCTCAAATGATCCACCTGCCCCAGCCCCGCAAAGTGCTGGCATTACAGGTGTGAGCCACTGCGCCTGGTCCGATTTCAGATTTTTGAATTAAAGATGTATTTTATCTAGAAGTGTCAAACATTGCTTTGTACATAGGAGTTGGTAAATGTTACAGCCTTTCTCATAAAAATAAATATTGCAAGTTTGAGAAGGACAGTTCAAGAAAATTTATATAGCAATTACTAATTAATGGCCTAAAGTCATATAGAACCTTGGTATTTGTACTCCTTTCCTTCCAATTTTAAGGATTATGTCTTATAAAGATCTGTCCAAAGCACTGATAGAATTGTTTTAGCCTTTAGGAGACAAAATTCAGAGATATTTGATATAGCTGTCTTAAAGTATAAAGGGCTGTCATGTGAAACAGGGATTTGCTTTTATGACCCAAGAGAGCAGAAATCTGATCCAAGGGTGAAAACTACTGGGCAGGTTATTTTGGCTCATAAAATAAATATATTTCAAAATAGAATGAATGCTCTATCAGTGGAACTGTTTGCATGTAGCAATATCATTTTTCTGGAATGTCTCAGGCATTCAGGGTTTTTTGTTTAGTTTGCAAATTTCTTCAGTCTGAGATTCACTGAACTATAAGCTATATGAAAGCAGAGATCTTGTTTGTCTTGGGGACTGCAGTCTCCTCAATGTATAGAGAGCACCATACTTGATATACTTGTTGACTGACTGACTGACTGACTGAATGAATGAATGAGTTAATTATTCTCACAGGTCATCTGGATACTACATTTCTCCTCTTTGCCTAAAGTTCAGTTCTGATTTTTGATTGATGACTTGAGTGTTTATCCTGAGTTAAAAATAAGGGAAACTATTGGGAATTGCTTTCTAGGAAGTCAAAAGCATCAATGCAGGGCTTCTCAACAGTGGCACTATCAATGTTTTGAGCTGATGATGCTTTGTTTTGAGGGGGTTGTCCTGTACATTATAGGATTTTAGCAGCATCTCTGGCTGCTAAATACTCAACAGATATCAGTAGCAACCCCCACCCCTCCTTACCAGTCACAGCAATAAAAAATATATTCAGACATCACAAATGTTCCTTTGGGGGCAAATCACCTCTTGTTGAGTTAGTGAATAACCCACCAGAACACACCCATGCTAATAGATGAATCCAATATTTTCATTAGATAAAATTAAAGAAAATAGTGTCATTTAAGGAAAGCTCATTGTAAATTATTTATTTTAAGATGAACTTCATACTAATATGAGCTGTGTGTTGAGGTATGCATATAGCTTTATAATGAAGAAATTGTAGAATGCTGTTATGTATTCCTAATTTGTTTTGAAATATGATGAATTCAAGTTGATTATTTAGCTTTAGGTTCTCAGTAATGAAGACTTACCATATTTCTCTTATATTGTTTTTTCAGCCCCAAATGCCTTGACAACCATTTTATGTTGAAATACAGATGTGGAGAGTTCAAAAGGAGGGGCTGGTGGAATTAGTGGTTTGTAACTGTCAAAGACAAAGACAGCATGAGGTATAATAGCAGAAAAGGATAGCAGCAGCAGAAAGCTGAGCAGGTGATCAAAGATTCTAGAAGCAGGAGACCTAAGGTTTTTTTAAACTTATGCATATTTTAAAATTTATATTTTGGTCTTATTGTAGAAGTATGATCATCTCATGATGGATATGGTTTCATAAGCAGTTATGGTATATGCTAGGCACATTGGAAATAAATTATTTTTGGGCCACACTTAGTTTGTATATCTTGACTCCCCTTCCTAGTATTTACATTGATATTTCCTTTTGTTTAAATCCAAATAGCAAGCTCTAATAAATTCCTGCTTGCATTATATTTTAATTCAGTATGTTTTCTTGTCACATCACGCTTTACTTATAACATATTTTACTAAACTATTCATGGTCCTGATTTAAGTATAAGCTGGAAAGTGTTGCATTTTAATATACAACATTTGCATATATATTATGATATAGTCATTTATAAAATATAGTAGTCTTACCAGGCATTATTATAAAAGGAGCATCTGTCAGCATTTCTATTATAAAATAAAAAAATTTTAAGGAGTTTCTGACTTGTCTGTTTCTAAATTGCTTTGGGATAAAACCTGTATAGAAGCTGTCAACTGAAATCTAAATTTTGTTATTTATAGAAGGCAGAATTGAAGCTATTTTTTTTACTACTTTTGTCACTACATTAAAACATTCATATTTTTTCATAGATTCAGGTGCTTTTAGTTGATATTTATTTATTTCCCATAAACCCAAGTGAGAAAATGGAAACTGAGAGCCACTCAAATGTACTTATTTATTTTCCTGTGTTGTATTATAAATTTATTTATTATTATTATTATTGTTAAAATAGAGACAGGATCTTGCTACATTTCCCAAGCTGGTCTCCACCTTCCTACCTCAGCTTCCCAAAGTGCTGGGATTACAGACGTGAGCTACTGCACCTGGCCATGTAAAATTTTTGATAGATTTATTTGAAAAGTATTTACCAAGTAGATGCATTAAGTATTTTGTTAGAACCACCTTGTAACATGATAGTGTCTGTATAAAGCCTGTAGGTAGCTAGATCCAGGCTTACTGTGAGCAGATAAACTCACTTAATGACTGCAAAGTAATATCACTTTAGAAGGGTCAAAGAGAAATAAGAACCTCTACTATTGATCACTGGACAACTATTCACTTTCTCAACCATAAGAGCTGTCTCTGCAATCTCATTATAGCTGATACTTTTGCACATCACTAACCTGGTTGATTGCTACCCCTTCCACCTTTTTGTGAGATGTCTTTGCTGTTACTGTAATAGGTGATTCTTTCAAATTGCTTTTAAAAGCTCTTGAAAGCCAAAGTTACTATCTAATTTTGAACCTGAGATTGTGGGATCTTCTTATGAAACTACTTATATAGAAGGTTAACATTAGTTACTATAGAACTTCAAACAAACTTGAAAGAATTAAGGAGTTTAAGCACCTGAAATTGAAAGAGTGTACTCATTTACAATTATTCAATAAATATGGCTGGGCACAGTAGCTCACACCTGTAATCCCAGCACCTTGGAAGGCCGAGGTGGGTGGATCACTTGAGTTCAGGAGTTTGAGACCAGCCTGGCCAACATAGAGAAACCCCATCTTTACTAAAAATACAAAAATTAGCTGGGCGTGTTGGCACGTGCATGTAATTCCAATACTTGAGAGGCTAAGGCAAGAGAATCACTTGAACCTGGGAGGCAGAGGTTGCAATGAACCAAGATCGTACCACTGCACTCCAGCCTGGATGACAGAGTGAGACTCCATCTCAAAAAAAATTTTAAAAAGTCATTCAATAAATATGTATATCTTACCCCTATGTGCCAGACACCATATGCAGAATATATGATGAACAAAATGGGCGTGGCCCCTACCCTCATAGATGACATATAAATAAACAAACATAGAATAAATAGTTCTTATTTATTTTGGTCAAGTTTAATAGTATTCCAAAGGCTTACCCTTTTATAAATAATCCACAATTCAGAAACCTACATTTGAATGTACAAATTTTTAATGTTTATTGGAATATAAAGATTAAAACATATTACTTGTCATATGTAAACTCTTATTTCCACATTAATAGAATCTTTTTGCCTTTATATGTATTTTGTTATTGCTTTTGCCTAGGAGCTTGATTTTATGTATTTTTCTTGCATTCAGCCATCTTAACACTGTTATTTATTCTAATATTAGGTTGGTGTAAAAGTAATTGTGTTTTTTGCCATTTTTTTTAAATGGCAAAACCGCAGTTACTTTTGCACCAGCCTAGTAACTTTTAAATAGAATTCCTAAGTAGATGATGTTCTCTTTGACAGTGTTTATATCTATTAATTGTTTTCCTTTTCTTATTGCATTGTCTAGCATCACCAGTTGAATTTTGAATAGTAGCAGTGATAGTGGTCATCTTTGTCTCATATATGATATTGATGGCAGTATTTCTCCTCTTTCACTATTAAGAGTGATGTATGCTGTAGGTTTCTAGTAGATCCTTTTTATCAAGTTAAGGTGTTTCCTTTGTTCCCAGTTTACAGAGATTTAATGATTTAGAACAAGTAAGATTCTGTTTATATCATGGCAGTTACGGCAATTTGGACCAATATTCATGCTAAGAACAATTTAAAAATTGGATAAAGTATGAAAAATAGATTCTTACATGTATTTGGGAGAAGATGAGAACCCATAGAAATAAGCATATTCTCTCAAAATCGCTTTTGTTTTAAGGATGTTTGTTGATAATAGCTTACCAGTTTTGAAGCCAAGTTCTGCCTTCATATGCTTCACAAGACTGAGGGGTGTAAGTCAAAATCTGGAGTCAGCCAAGGTTGATAATTCTGCCCTGTACTTTGCTTGAACTACAAAAGGCTGAGCTTTCCGGGTAGCAGTGAACTAATGCTAGCTTGGCTCTCCCAAGAACTTGCAAGACAACTTTCCATCATCATCGGCTGGATCAGGTAATCTTTTTTTTTTTTTTTTTTCTTTTGAGAGCGAGTCTTGCACTGTCACCCAGGCTGAAGTGCAGTGGCACAATCTCGGCTCACTGCAAGCTCCGCCTTCCGGGTTTACACCATTCTTCTGCCTCAGCCTCCCGAGTAGCTAGGACTACAGGCGCCTGCCACCATGCCCAGCTAATTTTTGTATTTTTAGTAGAGATGGCGTTTCACTGTGTTAGCCAGGGTGGTCTCAATATCCTGACCTCATGATCCATCCACCTTGGCCCCTGAAAGTGCTGGGATTACAGGTGTGAGCCACCGCACCCAGCCCAGATCAGGTAATCTTAAATCTAGAATTTAGATTAAGATGGTCCTGGATTAGTAGCTTTTCCAAGCCGTAGCAGAGACAAAAGAAAGTTCTCTTTGGATTTTGTCAGCCAATGTATGTTTTTTTTTTCCAAATACATTATTCAGTGCCCAGGCAAAGATAATCAGGCATGGAAGGATAAAAGACATTTTGAGTAAAACCTAGTAGATACAATGGACAATAGAAATAGATTCGGTGAAAATGATATACTGGAATTGTTAGACATAGACTATAAAACAACTAAATTTGCTGTGTTCAAAGAAATATGCCAAAAATAAAAATTATCCAGCAGATATGAAAGCAGTAAGATAATAGTAAAACTGAAAAACACACTATTTAAAACTTAATTATTAGGTTGTACATGAGATTAGATATAGATGTAAAGAGAATTAGTGAACTGGGAGATAGGTCAGAATAAACAGTTCACAATGCAATGCTGAATGATAAAAAGGGGAACTCCAAAGAAGATGGTAAGAGATACAGATATTCAATGCAAAGAACCAGAAATCCAGAGAGCCAGCTTGAATTCCAAATTCCATCATTAGCTTATACAATACATTTGAGACATAAAACTTTTTTATGCCTCTGGGTTTCATTATTACTTCTTAGTGGGCACTGCTGTTAATGCAATTTTTTCTTAAGTAGCATAGTCCGAAGATTGCTTAAGTTTTCTGCTGTAACCTCTCATTTTTTCCATTTAATCATTTAATGAAAACATTTACCAACTATCTAATATTTGCCAGATCCTAAGATAGATGCCAGGAATGGCTACAAAGAACAGTTTGTTCATTAGAAACTCAAACACTGCTGTCAAGTGTCATCTTATACAGCTGGGGAGATGAGGCTGAATTCCTGGAAATGCCCTGTATTCTGAAAGCCCAGAGTCAAATAGCATTTTGAGAACTATCCATTTTTATGACTTACATTCAGGAATAACACGGCCTCCTTTTCTAGCCTTCCTCAGAAAAGAGTATCACCAGAAGATATTCTGAAACTCTCAACTTGGTCAAATGTATAACATACACGAAGGATGGAATTTGGAATTCAAGCTAGCTCTCTAGATTTCTAGTTATTTGCTTTGAAAAGGGAACTGGAGGCCAGGAGCAGTGGCTCACGCCTGTAATCCCAACACTTTGGGAGGCTGAGGCGGGTGGATCACGAGGTCAGGAGATCTAGACCATCCTGGTTAAAACAGTGAAACCCTGTCTCTACTAAAAATACAAAAAAGCCGGGCGTGGTGGCGGGCGCCTGTAATCCCAGTTACTGGGGAGGTGGAGGCAGGAGAATGGCGTGAACCCGGGAGGCGGAGCTTGCAGTGAGCTGAGATCACACCACTGTACTCCGGCCTGGGCGACAGAGCACGACTCCGTCTCAAAAAAAAAAAAAAGGAACTGGAAGACCCGGGTTTTAGATCTGCTACTACTTATGCTGGCCTCAGTGTCCTTCTTCACTCTTTTAACTTTGGCAATTTCAAAAGTAATTAGTTAGATCAGACTCTGGGCAAATCATTTAGCTAGTCTGTATTTCAGATTCTTTTTTTTTTAAAAAAGCACCTTTTAAATGCACTGTCAAAGATTTATTGGGGGTGTTTTAAAATGTGAATTAAAATATATTCTGAATTCTAAAAAATCAGGGAATGAGTTTTAAAATTGTTGATGTTGTGGGAGTTCTCTTATATCTGGGTATATGAGAGAGAGATTTTGTCAGTTCTGGCTTGCTACTTTATTTTTTTAAAATTAATGTCATTTAACATGGGTAGATTGTTTTTCTTAACCTTTGTAAAGTCCAGCTTATCAAATTTTTTTTTTTTTTTCTCTGAGACAGTGTCTCGCTTTGTCGCCAGGTTGGAGTGCAGTGGTCGATCTCAGCTCACTGCAAGCTCTGCCTCCGGGCGTTCATGCCATTCTCCTGCCTCAGCGTCCCAAATAGCTGAGACTACAAAGCGCCGCCACCATGCCTGGCTAACCTTTTCCTTGTATTTTTAGTAAGACGGGATTTCACCGTGTTAGCTAGGATGGTCTTGATCTCCTGACCTTGTGATCCTCCCTCCTCGGCCTCCCAAAGTGCTGGGATTACAGGCCCCGAGCCACCGCGCCTGGCCTGTTCTTTTTATTTATTTATTCATTTTTTTTTTTTGAGATGGAGTCTCGCTCTGTAGCCCAGGCTGGAGTGCAGTGGTACAATCTTGGCTCACTGCAACCTCTGCCTCCCGGGTTCAAGCAGTTCTCCTGCCTCAGCCTCCCAAGTAACTGGCACTTAAGGTGTGCACCACCATGCCCAGCTAATTTTTGTATTTTTAATAGAGACAGGGTTTCACCATGTTGGCCAGGCTGGTCGAACTCCTGACCTCAAGCCTCCCAGAGTGCTGGGATTACAGGTGTGAGCCACTGTGCCCGGCCTGTTCTTTTATGGTTAGTACTTTTTTGCAACCTAAGACAATTTTACCTGTCCCAAGCATGAGGAAATTCTATGTTTTCATCTAGAAGCTTTTTGATTCTGGTCTAAGCCTGTGATTCATCTTAAATTAATTTTTGTGTATGGTGTGAGACAGAAGTTGAGGTTCACTTTTTCCTATACAGATGTCCAGTTTTCCAGAACTAAATGTAAAGATGCTTTCTCCCATTTAATTGACTTAAAAGCCTTGTTTGAAAAAAAATGTTTATATATATAGATAGGTAAGTAGGTAGGTAGATAGATATCCCTCTGTATGGAGTGGCTGGTTTTGAATTCTCTATGCCGTTACCTGCCTCATACTACATGTTCTTGATTGCTGCAGAGTAAGGCTTCTGGATTTGTTTGTAAAGATTATTTTGGGCATTTTAGATCATGTGTCTTTCCATAGCAGTTTTAGAAGTAGTCTGTTAATTTCTGCCAGGATTTTCCTAGGGATAATATTGACTCTATTGCTCAATTTTGAGAGAATTGCCATCCTAACAGTATTGAGTCTTCTGATCCATGAACATTATATATCTTGTCATTTATGTAGGTATTTTAAATATTGTCTCAGTAGTATTTTATAGGTTAAGGTCCTGTACATATTTTGTGGGTTCTATTTCTAGTTTTTTTAAAATTTTATTTTTAGTTATGTGTTTCTAGTAGAAAGAAACATAATTGGGTTTAGTATATGGACCTGTCATACTACATTTCTGAAATCACTTATTCTAGTAATTTCTGTAGGTTCCATAGGATTTTCTGCATATGTAATCATATCATCTAGGAATAGGAAAGCTTTCACTTTTCAGTATTTATGGCTTTTCCTTTTCTTGCCTTAGTACACTGACTAGGATTTTCAGTACAATGTAGAATAGAAGTGGTGAGAATGTATTTACTCGTCTTGTATTGATCTCTTAGGAAAAGCATTTAATGTTCCACCACTAAGTGAATAATGTTAGCTGTAGTTATTTCATGGACATCATCCATCAGCTTCAGATAGTTCTGTTCCTAGTTTGCTGAGAGTTGTTATTATTAATGGCTATTGAGTTTTGTCTAATGATTTTTCTGCATTTATTGAAAGATCAGCTAGCTTTTCTCCTTTATTCTGCTAATGTGATAAATTACATTCAATCAACCTTGTATTCCTGAAATTAGATCATTTTGTCATGATGTATTATTATTTTTATATTTTGCTAAAATTATTTTTCTATTATTTTAAGGATTTTCTCTCTATGTTCATGGGTGTTGTTCTATAATTTTTTTCACATAATATCTTTCTAACAGTTTATTGTTAAACTTAAGACTCTAGCTTTTTAGTTTCGCATTTCATAAATTTCTTCATTTTAAGTTTCTTCTACTTTCTCAAGGTTTATGATAATTATTTTATGCTTTTTAGTTGAATTTTTTGAATTATAAATATGCTTAAGTCTATGAGTTTTCCCCTACATAAGTAAATAAATATTGTATAGTATTTATAATCAAAGACATGAAATGTTGTAGCAGGAATACTATATACCTCAGTCACAGATAAGGTTGCAGTAATGGGTCTGTAGATATTCAGGGTTTCTGCTAGCCATTCCTCTTCTGTGAATCCTGTATGGTCTTTGTAGATCTGGCCTTCAACCTCCAAGAAGACAAGTCAGTGATCAGATGATCAGATGATCATGATCATGTGATCAGTGATCGATGATCATGATCATGTGATCAGTGATCGATGATCATGATCATGTGATCAGTGATCGATGATCAGTGATCAATGATCAGATGATACTAAGTTTTATAGTCCCTACCATGCTAACTCTAGGGCCAAATTTGTTGATTTTTATTACTGACCTTTTGGAGCAGTTAATCCTGTACTGGCAGGGGAAAAAGATTGTCCTGTGTACTAGAAGGTGTTTAGTACCATCTTTGGCTTCTGTCTTCTAGCTGTCCATAGCAGCCTTACTTGTGACAATTAAAAATGTCTGTAGACATTACCAAATGTCCTGGAGTTGGATGAGGCCATAATTGCACCTAAATGGCAACCACTGCTCTAGGTTGATTTCTTTTTGTCATTTATGTAGACTGAGTAGATTTCTATGTAATTTGCATGTATATTAAATTACCTTTTCAATTAATAGCAAACCAGGAAGAACATGGCAAGGTCAACTGTTAGCTGCTTCAAACAGTAGGAAAATTATGGATTGGGTATTGTCACTCCTACCTTATTTGGTATCAGAAGTAGTATCTGAACCAAGGACTAAACATACAGGGACTAAACATATGTGGAACCAAACACTATATGGTTCAAATAGCTGAAAAGTATAGGGGAATGGTGTATGTCTATTCTGTGTCTGCTGCTTCTTAGATGTTTCCCACTAATTCTTCTATTAATCAGGGTGAAATACATTTAAAAAATTTTTAAAATCAGAGTGAATGGCTGGGCGCAGTGGCTCACATCTGTAATCCCAGCACTTTGGGAAGCCGAGGTGGGCAGATCACAAGGTCAGGAATTCGAGACCAGACTGGCCAACATGGTTAAACCCTGTCTTTACTAAAAATACAAAAATTAGCCAGGCGTGGTGGCACATGCCTGTAATCCCAGCTACTCGGGAGGCTGAGGCAGGAGAATTGCTTGAACCCGGGAGGCAGAAGTTGCAGTGAGCTGAGATTGCACCACTGCACTCCAGCCTGGGCGACAGAGCAAGACTCCGTCTAACAAAACAAACAAACAAACAAAAAAATCAGGGTTAATATAAATTCATCATCTTGGACAGAAAGACATATTTCTTGTTTATCATTTGTATGATAAATGTCTGAAGTATGCTTCACAAACTGCTATGGTGGTGGCCCATAAAACATTATAAATAAATAGTAACTTGTTACAATAGGTATATATTTCAGAGGGAGTATATATTACTCAGTCTTTCTAACTTTTCCTCATTGTTAGAAATACAGTGGGGTTTTCTTTTTGGCCATTTCCCTCTCTGTTATGAATAAATGTTTGTCTGAAAAGTATTCTGTGCATAGAATTTTTTAAATATATAAAGCTAAACTGCTTCCCAAAAGGATTAGGCAACCTCCAAAGTTTTCTTGACATTGTTTTTTCCCTGCCATCCTAACTTAAAAAAACACTGAAATCGTTTAAAATTAAAGTGTGTAAGGTGTGCTAATCTTAAAATATGCACACCTGAATAACTAGTTTGGAGATCAAGATCTAGAACATTTTTAATATGTAGGTTTCCTCTTGTGTCTTTATACTCAATATTCACTCTCAGTGGTAACCAGTGTATGACTTCTTTAAATATTTATTAATTTTGCCTGCCCTTAAACTTCATGCAGTTAAAATCTTTTAATGTCTTCTCTTTTGCAGTATAATGCTGAGATCCATCCATGTTTTTGCATGAATGCTCACTGTATTCTTTTTTGTTGTTACATAGTATTACACTGTATTATGTACTACAAAATGTCCATTCTCCTGTTGATATCTGAGTTATTTCTAACTTGCCTGTATTATGAATAAGCTGCCATAAACATCCATGCGTATGTTTTAAGGGATTCAGATGCACTAATTTCTTTTGTGTGTATACCTAGAAGTGTGACTGCTGGATTTTAGCTTAAGGATATGTTTAGTTTTAGTTGGTTCTGTCAAGCAGTTTTCTAAGGTAATTGTACTGATTGAATCTCTAACCATTAATATGAGAATTCCAGTTGTTCTACATCCTTATTAACACTTGGTTTGTCTGTTTCTGTGATTCTTGCAGGTGTGTTTTGGTATCTCTTTGTGTTTTAAAAATGCATTTCCCTGTTGAGTACTGCTTTATTGTCTACTTGGATATCCATCTTTGTGAAATGGTGGTTCATGTTTTTTGTTCATTTAAAATTGCATTGTTTGTTTTTTTCTTATTGATTTATAGGAATTCATGATATATTTTAGATATAAGCCCTTTGTCAGATGTGTTGCAGATATCTTATTTCAGTCCATGACTTGTAATTTCACTTGCTGAATGGAGTCTTTTGCTGTAAAAAGTTCTTCTTCATGTGTCTGTTGGCTATATGAATGTCTTCTTTTGAGAAATGTCTGTTCATATCCTTTGCCCAACTTTTTGTGAATGGGTTTGTTTGTTTTTTTCTTGTAATATTTTGTTTTGAGTTCTCTGTAGATTCTGGATATTAGCCCTTTGCCAGGATGAGTATTAATGCAAAATTTTCTCCCTTCTGTTAGGTTGCCTGTTACTCTGATGGTAGTATTCTATTTGCTGTGCAGAAGCTCTTTACGTTATAATTAGAATCCCATTTGAATAACAATTGGCTTTTGCCATGCCATTGCTTATTGAGTGTAAATTTAAAAGACAATGAAGTTCCTATACCCACATGCCATAATGTCCTGAATGGCACTACCAGGTTTTCTTCTAGGGGTTTTTTTAATGTATTAGGTCTAACAATTTAAGTCTCTAATCCCATGCTTGAATTAATCTTCGTATAAAAGAGAGGAAAGGATCCTAGTTTTAACACAAACAATTATGGCTAGCCAATTATTTCAACACACCATTTATTAAATCAAGGAACACTTATCCCACAAAACCATTTCTTGTTTCTCTCAGAAGTTTCTCAAAGGATCAGATGGACTGTAGACGGTAATTAATTTCTAACACTGTTACTAGTTCCAGCTGGTCTATCTCTGTTTTTTGGTACCAGATCCAATGACTGGTTTTAGGATAGACTGTAAAGCCAACTTGTAATATAAGATTTGAAGTCAGGTACGACGTGATGGCCAACACAAAATTTCCTTAAACTTTAGGATTGTCTTGCATATGCGGGCCTCTTTTTTGGTTCCATATGAACTTTAAAGCCGATTTATTTCCCAATTTCTGTGAAGAAACTCGCATTGGTAGAAAACAAGATGGGGATGGCATTGAAATCTATAAATAACTTGGCAACAAACATATTCACAAAAAGAATTCTTCTATCCCATAGAGCATGGTATAGTACAATAACACATTTGTTAAGGTGTCTCTTTTATTTCACCTGAGCCAGTGGGTTTGTAGTTCTCCTTGAAGAGGCTCCCTTGACATCCCTTGTAAGTTGGATTCCCTAGGTATTGATTATTCTCTTTGAAGCAATTTTGGAAAATACATCCCTGGATTTGGCTCTCTGTTGTCAAATACTGGGTGTATAAGAAATGCATTGTGATTTTTGCACATTGATTTTGTATCCTGAGACCTTTTGCCTGAAGTGCTTACTAAGCTTAAGGAAGATTTTGGGATGAGACAATGTGGTTTTCGTAAATATGACAATCATGGCCAATTCCTCACAAGGATCTAGAACTAGATGTACCATATGACCCAGCCCATCCCACTACTGGGTATATACCCAAAGGATTATAAATCATGCTGCTGGTAAAGACGACATGTACACGTATGTTTATTGCAGCACTATTCACAATAGCAAAGGACTTGAATCAACCCAAAATGTCCATCTGTGAACAGACTGGGATTAAGAAAATGTGGCACATATACACCATGAATACTAATGCAGCCATAAAAAACGATGAGTTTGCGTCCTTTGTAGGGACATGGATTGCCAGCTGGAAACCATCATTCTTTAGCAAACTATCACAAGAACAGAAAACCAAACACTGCATGTTCTCACTCATATGGTGGGAACTGAGCATTGAGAATCATTTTGGACTCGGGAAGGGGAAATCACACACTGGGGCCTATCATGGGGAGGGGGGACGGGGAGGGATTGCATTGGGAAGTTATACATGATATAAACTGTGAAAAATTGATGGGTGCTGATGGAGTTGATGGGTGCAGCACACCAACATGGTACAAGTATACATATGTTAACAAACCTGCCGTTATGCTACATGTCCCTATGAACTTAAAGTATAATAAGTAAAAAAAAAAGATTCTTCTATTACTCATGTTATGTTATCAAATTTTCTATTCAGATTTATGTGTATTTTATTTAAGAAGTCTTTTCTACCTTGTAAAAATAATTCTGTTTACTTCTAGAAGCTTGATTGTTTCAGCTTTTCCATTTAGGTCTATGATCACACTCAATTTTTTGAATAGTGTGAAATAAGGGTCAAGGTTAATTATATTTTCCATATGATGTCTAGTTGTTCCAGCACTTAATTACAATGGTATCTTGGTTGTAAATCAAGTGACCATATGTGTGATCACCACTCTTAACCTTTGATAGCCGTCTCCCTAAGCATCCTACTTGTATATACTTATTATAACAATGTTTAAATAATTCTAGTTTGGCACAGTGGCTTACACCTGTAATTCCAGCACTTTGGGAGGCCAAAGTGGGCAGATCACTTGAGGTCAGGGACTCGAGACCACCCTGCCAACATGGTAAAACCCCATCCACTAAAGATACAAAAAAATTAGCCAGGCATGGTGGCAGGCGCCTATTGTTCCATCTGCCTGGGAGGCAGAGGCGCAAGAATCGCTTGCACCTGGGAGGCAGAGGTTACAGTGAGCTGAGATCATGCCACTTCACTCTAGCCTGGGTGACAGAGCGAAGCTCTGTCTCATAATAATAATGATAATAATAATAATAAATTAATTCTGTTCATGATAATTGCACTTAACAGTTGAATCTCTCCTTCCTTCCCAATAGGAGCATAGAATATTTGAACCAATAATCCTTCTATTTCTGAATTTTTTTGTTTTATTTATTCTTTCTTTGGAAATGGTTTTCATTTTTTATTTGTAAGCACACTTTTAACTTAACAAATAAAAGTAATGGCTCAGTGCTGGCCTTTTACAAGTTTTGCATGATAACTTTTGTATTTATATGTAACACTTGAGAATTTAAAGGCTTTTACATTTTCAATAATAAACTTTTAAAATAGTGGTTGTCACTGCTTATATTATAATTCAACATATTCTGCACAAAGTATTTAATATGTTTAGTTTTGCTTACATTAAGTCAACTTGTTTTACCTTCAGGCCATATAAAAAATATCGTGGGAGCTCTGGAAATTACGCAGGAAAGAGAATAATTTGAAAGTGAAGCTATTTGGAGGGCAGAGATAAGAGGTTGCCAGTTATATGGGTTTTATTAGGATTCTCTTCACCGGAGGCTACAACCTTACAGAGCTGTGATCAGTGATTATGTCATGTGAGTTTTTCCTTTTTGCAAACTAAACTTTGTGAACCTAGATCTCAGATACATATGACTGGGGACTCTTGACAGTTCCTTTTCTTCCAGCTGTTTTATTTTATACTTTATTAATTGGTATGCTCCCAGGTACTTTGAGAAATAGATTTAAATATTATCTCTCTATAAATTTTTTTATACCCAAAAGACAATGATTATCTGGACAGCCCAAGGCAGGAATATGTTACCTAATGCTCGAGGAGAGGAATTAACTTTAAATTCCAACATAAAACAAAAGGTTTTGACATCTCTGGTAGTAACTACCATGTTTTTTAATTGATTAGGAATGATAATTTAAACATTTTCCCATGTGAAAAACTGTTTCTAAAATGAACTAAGCTTTCTGACTTTTCTGTTTCCTTAGAGTTCTTCTAGTAGTGATTTATAAATTGGTATTTTTAAAAATTACATTGTATTGAATAGGTATATCCATTCCCTGTCTCATAAAGTTTCAGACAGAAAATGGGGGAAAAGTCTGTTACATAGTATCCGATCATTTATAGTCAGCTTCAAAATTTTAGAGGCTTGAAGAATATGTCTATTATATATGAAACTGATATGTTAAGTATAATTGACATATGTAGGGTGTAGAGTTTTTTATTTGTTTGTTTGTTTGTTTTGAGGTGGAGTCTCATTCTTGTCACCCAGGCTGGAGTGCAATGGTGCTATCTCGGCTTACTGCAACCTCTGCCTCCTGGTTTCAAGCAATTCTCCTGCCTCAGCCTCCCAAGTAGCTGGAATTATAGATGCCCACCACCACACCTGGCTAATTTTTTTTTTTTTTTTTCAGTAGAGATGGGGTTTTGCCACGTT
Source organism: Rhinopithecus bieti (assembly GCF_001698545.2). NCBI lineage: Eukaryota > Metazoa > Chordata > Mammalia > Primates > Cercopithecidae > Rhinopithecus > Rhinopithecus bieti. The sequence continues at coordinate 2,854,505 of NW_016812332.1, read as the reverse complement.
GGCCAGCCTGGTCTTGAACTCCTGACCTCGGATGATCCGTTAGCCTTGGCCTCCCAAAGTGCTGGGATTACAGGCGTGAGCCTCCACACCCAGCCAAGTGTAGAGTTTTTGAAAATATGTTGGTCAGTTAATTAGGCTAGAAAATAGAATGCATGTGAGTGTGGCTATATGTGTATATGCATACAGAAATACTTCTAAAATTGATTTTTAATAGGCCTTTCAGAGCAGTTTTAGGTTCACAGCAAAATTGAGCAGAAGGTATACAGATTGTCCATATATCCCATGCCCCAACCCATGCATAGCCTTTCCTATGTACAACATCCTCCACCAGAGTGGTCTATTTGTTATACTTGATGAACCTACATTGACACATCTTTATCACCTTGAATCTGTAGTTTACATTAGAGTTCACTCTTGGTGCTGTACATTTTATGGGTTTTGACAATATATAATGACATATATCAAATGTAATAGTGTCATACAGAATAGTTTCACTATCCTCAAAATCCTCTGTCCTGCCTATTGATCCTTCTTTCCCTCTGACCCCTGATCTGCACTAATCTTTTTGTTCCCCTACAGTTGTGTCTTCTCCAGAAAGTCATAGTTGGACTCATACTGTTTGTAGCCTTTTCTGATTTGCTTCTTTCACTTCGTAGTAGCATTTAAGTTTTCTCCATGTCTTTTTATGACCTTATGGCTTATTTCTTTTCAGTACTGAATAATATTTCATTGTTTGTGTATATCACAGTTTATCTATTCACCCACTGAAAAACATCTTGTTTCTTACAAGTTTTGGCAGTTATGAATAAGGCCACCATAAACATTTGTGTGTGGGTTTCTGCGTGGATATAAGTTGTCATCTATTTTGAGTAAATACCAAGAAACATGATTACTGGATCATATGGTAAGAGTATGTTTAATTTTGTAAGAAACCGCCTGTCTTCCAAAGTGGCTGTACCAATTTGCGTCCCCACCAGCAAGGAATGAGCGTTTCTTTTGCGCCACATCCTCACCATCATTTGGTGGTGTCACTATTCTGGATTTTGGTCATTCTTATAGGTATGTAGTGATATGTTTTAATTTGCGTTACCATGATGACATATAATATGAAACATCTTTTCATATGCTTATTTGCCATCCATATATCTTATTTGGTGAGGTGTATTTAAGGTCTTTGGCCAATTTTTAAATTGGGTTGTTTGTTTTCTTGTTGTTGAGTTTTAAGAGTTCTTTGTATATTGTGGATAACAATTCTTTATCAGATGTGTCTTTTGGAAATATTTTCTCCCAGTTTTTGGCTTGTCTTCTCATTCTTTTGACAGTGTCTTCTGCAGAGCAGAAATTTTATTTTTGATAAGGTCTAGCTTATCAATATGTTCTGTCATTTGGTGTTATATCTAAAAAGTCATTGCCAAACCCCAAAGTCATCTAGATTTTCTCCCAGGTTTCATCTTTTATAGTTGTATCACAATTCTTGGAGATTCTGTTCTGGTTCCCCTCACCCCCCAGTCTTTTTTCTCTTTGCTTTCAGTTTTGGAACTTTCAACTGAGATACACTCAAGCTCAGAGACTCTTTCTTCAGCCATTTCTAGTCTACTAATGTGTCCATCAAAGGCATTGTTTATTTCTATTGAAGCATTTTTCTTCTCTAGCATTTCTTTTTGATTATTTCCTAGAATTTCCATCTGTTTACATTATCTGTTGGTTTTTGCATGCTGTTTACTTTGTCCGTTAGAGCCCTTAGCATATTAATCATAGTTTTTAAAAAAGTCTGGTCTGATAATTCCAGTATTATTGCCATGTCAGAGTCTGGTTCTGATACTTACACTGTATCTTCAAACTATGTTTTCACCCCTTAGGATTCCCTGTACCTTTTCCTTCATAGCCAGGCATGATGTATGGGTAAAAGGAATTGCTTTAAATAGCTTTTTAGTAATATATGGGCAAGTGTAGGGGCAGGGGGAATATTCTGTAGTTTTATGAGTACATCTCAGTTTTTTAATGAGCCTTTGCCTCTGGAATGCAAAGTTCACCAGTGCTTCTCAGACCCCTGCTCACTGCTCTCCTCCCTCTTTAGGTGGGACAGAATGACTAGAGTGGACTGGAGTTAGGTATTTCCCTTCCCTCTGGTATGTTCAGCTCTGATATAAACCTAGCAGGCTGGGTTCTGGTAAACTAATTGCTCTTGAGAGTAGATCTTTGTAAGAATAGAGTACTCCTGCATGCTGCTTCTTTTTTTTTTTTTAAACAATTAAATTATAAGCTTTATTAAAACAAGTTTACATTCTTCAGAAAAATGTTGTTTAAAAAAAACTTTTCTGAAATGATTCTATAAAATAAGATACAAGTTTATTATAATGGTTTTTCCTGAGGTTCAAATATTTATTTTGAAAATGATTACATACTTTAAGAAAAGTTGCAAGAAAGAATAATGTACACTAGTGCACCAGTGGCTTAGCATTTTGGCCACATTTGCCATTATCATTTTTTTCTCTTTTTCCGTCTCGCCCTCATTTTTTATTTTTTTTGAACCATTTTAGAGTAGGCTTACATGTCATGGCTCTACCTAAACCTTAATACATCAGTTTATTTCCTAAGACAGAGAATAGTCCCCTCTATATAACCACAGCACAATTATCAATATCAAGAGTATTTAACATTCATAAGATGATTTTTATCTAATCTTACAGGTGTAAGATGTAAGATTTCTCCAGTAATGTCCCTAATAGCATTTGTTATTTCCTCTCTAGTACAAGACTCAGTTCAGGAATCTATATTACATTTAATTTTCATGCCTCTTTCATATCCTTTAATCTGAATAGTACTTTAGCCTGGCCTTTTCTTTCATGTTATTGGCATTTTTGAAGAACACAGCCCAGTTATTTTACAGATTGTTCTTCAATTTGAGTCTGTGTGCTACTTCTTCATGGTTAGATTCTGGTTATACATTATCCACTGGAATACTTCATTAGTGAGGTTGTGTCTTCAGAGTGTCTGTCACATCCAGAGGCACATAATGCATATTTCCAAATAACTACTTCCCCTGCCCCCCGGCCAGAAGCACCAACTTTTTCTCTGACATTCACCGTGAGAACCTGGTTGAGTTTATGGAGGTAAAGCTCACAACAGTGTGGGGACACCCATGTTACTGAGTCCTGCTGGAGTTTTTGACCCTCAGACTTGTCAACACTGAGTCTTCATCAATTTGTCATTTACAGTTTAGGTTTTCCTACCGTGGCACTCATTCCCAGGGAGATTTCTGCTTGTAGGTTTCTACATGGATAAATTGTGGTTCTTCATATCTGCCTGTGTATCTGTCAAATTTTTGGGGCACTGGTTTGCCCTGTGACCTCACCTCTCTTACAGATCTAAGAAAAGTTGTTGGTTTTTCAGTTTGTTCAGTTTTTTACTTGTTGGGACAGAGTTGCAACTTATAAGCTCCTTCCATACCAGACATGAAACCATCCCCAAATAGATTTTTTAAATATTCCATATCTTTATAAAAGTAATAGAAGGCAACCTAAAATAAAATATAAAATCCTTTCTTCCCCTAAAAAAGTCTAAGACAGAAGATACACTTCAATAAATGCAGAGGAAGGGGATAGGAAACCCATATTAAAGTATCCAAACAATAGATAAGACCGTAATTTACCCGGAATTCTCAGGCTCCAGAGATCATGGCAAACAGAGATACTGTTAGAATTTGCCTAATTCTCCACTGGCTTTATGAAACCAATTTTAACTATTGTGTACACACACACACACACACACACAGAGATACACCCCTTCCCTTCCAAGGTTCATGCCATTAGTCTTGTCTTTGTCTTTTATATTGTCTGTTAAGTTGTATGCCAGCGACTTTCAAACTTGACTCTATGCATGAATTACCTGGGATTCTTGTTAAGATGCAGATTCTGATTCAGCAGGCCCGAAGTGGAGTCTTAGATTTTGCATTATTAACAAGCCTCTAGATGATGCTATTGGACCACACTGTAAGTACCATGAAGGTTCTAAAGCAGCCACCAATATTTACTAAGAATTTTACCATCTGGCCTGTAGTCTTTTCACATTGACCTGTGTCAAAATCCTAGGTTATCTCTTTTATTTACTGAGATGGAGTCTTACTCTGTCACCCAGGCTAGAGTACAGTGACGTGAGCTCAGCTCACTGCAGCCTTCACTTCCTGGGTTCAAGTGATTGATCCTCTTGCCTCAGCCCTCTGAGTAGTTGGGATTACAGGTGTGTGCCACCATGCCCAGCTAATTTTTTTGTATTTTTGGTAGAGATGGGGTTTCACCATGTTGGCCAGGCTTCTGTTGAACTCCTGACCTCAAGTGATACACCTGCCTCAGCCTCCCAAAGTGCTGGGATTATAGGCGTGAGCCACCATGCCTGCCATCTCTTTTAATTCTTGCATTTCAACTTCTATAAATTCTATTTTCACTACATTTTTCAGCCATACTCTTACCTAGATTTTATCATTAGAGCTCTCCCACCTCTAAATCCTATATTTCAGCGTACTACTTTGATTTTAACCTTCTGGTTTTCTTAATACCTTACTTATAGGGAGCTGGGTCTCTAACCTCAGTGAGATTTTCAGATCCTGACGTCCTTATTTTACCTGAGCCTAACAGGCTCCTTCTTACAGTGTATTCTTTGCTGAACCTGAAGTTCACCTCCACCCTTTAAATGACTTTCATACCTTCATCCTTCTTGTGTTTTGATTACCCATCCCTGTATCAGAATTGCAGTTCAGCTTCTCCATTTCTTTAGCTAGGTTGCTGAATATATCTGACAGAAAATTATATTCTCCAGATTGGTGCCATTACAAATTTATGATATTCATTCTCAGTTGGGCTCTTGTATTTTTGTTTTGTTTTGTTTTGTTTTAAATTGAGACAGAGTCTTGCTATGTCGCCCAGGCTGGAGTGCAGTGGTGCAATCTTGGCTCACTGCAACCTCCGCCTCCCGGGTTCAAGCAATTCTCCTGCCTCAGCCTCCCAAGTAGCTGGGATAACAGGCATGCGCCACGACACCCAGCTAATTTTTGTATTTTTAGTGGAGATGGGATTTCGCCATGTTGGCTAGGCTGGTCTCGAACTCTTGACGTCAAGTTTCCGCCTGCCTTGGCCTCCCAAAGTGCTGGGAGTAAGCCACTGCGCCTGGCTGGTTGGGCTCTTAATGCTGCTGTTTTTTGACCCGAAACTTTCCTGAATGAAGAAGGCATTCTTTTGCATGCATCTGGAAAGTTTACCACTAGAGAGAAAACACTTTTGAGAAACTAAAGGAGAGTTTTGTGTGTGTGTGAGTGCCCATGTAGAAATAAGGACAAAGTATTCTGGAAAATAGAAAATGCTGTTTAGTGTTTCATAGCAGTGAACAAATGAAAGAGCCCAGCTCTTCAAGTGGCTCTTGCTATGTCTCTTGCTATTGTCAGGTTAAGCCATAACTGTCTGTTTCTCATCTTACACAGGTTAAGGATAATTTATTAGATGAATGCTGAAGAAAGTGTTAGTTATTTATCTAGGGGAAGGCTTAACATCTAAATAGAGAGAGGATGAGGAAAAAGAGATATAAGGACAGTTTTTACTGAGAGAGATAATAGGAATGAAGTGAAAATGGGGAAAAAAATATGACCTCTTTGGTGAGAGAAGGTAGATTATCAAAGGGATTTGAGGCTAAGTCACTCAGCCTTATGTCATAGACATGAATATGAAGAACTTATTTTGTATTACAAATACTGTTAATAGATATATCATGTGGGTTTTTACATTTTGTATTTAAACAGGCAGTTTGGAAATCTTCTGACTATGCATTTTTGAATAATAATTGATAATCAGAATACCATTTATCATCTATGAAGATATTTGATGAAATGAATTTGCATTCATGATGATTCTGAGTAGGAAAAATATACAGAAGAACGAAGCACTTAATTATGTTTCTTCAAAATAAATGCCACGAAAAGCATTTAAAATAAAATATAGTATGTAGGGAACAACTGTATCTCAGAATTTAAATTATTTTGTAACTGTACACAGGATAAGACAATGTGTATTTTAATGTATACATTATATTGAAAGATCTTGTAGAATCTTTTTTTTTGAGAAGGAGTTTCGCTGTGTTACCCAGCCTGGAGTGCAGTGGCGCAGTCTCGGCTCACTGCAACCTCCGCCTCCCAGGTTCAAGTGATTCTCCTGCCTCAGCCTCCCAAGTAGCTGGGACTACAGGTGCCCACCACCACGCCTAGCTAATTTTTGTACTTTTAGTAGAGATGAGGTTTCACCACATTGGTCAAGCTGGTCTTGAACTCCTGACCTTGTGATCTGCCCGCCTTGGCCTCCCAAAGTGCTGGGATTATAGGCGTGAGCCACCGTGCCTGGCCAAGATCTTGTAGAATCTTTAAAAAAAAATCTTCAGGCACAGCTTAAATATCACTCTTACTTTTAACTCTTTGTCTCCTTTCTTTCAAAGTTCCCTTTAGCTCTAGGATATTTCTCTAATTATTGAAATACTTGGTGTATATTTGTGGTGATTGAAGTTATATCTGTGCTTATTCTGTTTTGCCACTTTGTAGTTTGTAGCTGGCAAAACTGTTTCTTTTAATCCTTAAGAGTACATCAGTAGAGTCTATTGAAGGGCTGTGTTGATATTGGGAAATGTAGCCCAGAATAATCATTTGCATATAAAAAAGGGACATTCCATCCTGGAATACAATTGCTAATATATAAGCTATGTTTACACATAAATGTAATGATAAGATCTAATGGAAATAAATAGGATTTAATTGTTACCTATAATATATATAAATGATTCATTACATAAAGGTGATTTCATTTGTCATTTTATCTCACCAATTAGTCAGATACTCTGCAAATGTATATTACCAAGGCAGGGTAACATTCTGAATTTTTTTTTTTCTTTTTTTGAGATGGAACCTGGCTCTGTAGCCCAGGCTGCAGTGTGGTGGTGCAATCTTGGCTCACTGCAACCTCCGCCTCCCATGTTCAAGTGATTCTCCTCCCCGAACCACCCGAGTAGCTGGGATTACAGGCACCCGCCACGACGCCCAGCTAATTTTTGTATTTTTAGTAGAGATGGGGTTTCACCATGTTGGCCAGGCTGGTCTCGAACTCCTGACCTTGAGTGATCCATCCACCTCGGCCTCCCAAAGTGCAGGGATTACAGGCATGAGCCACCGCGCCTGGACACATTCTAAAATTTTTATATGTATAAATGATTTGTGACAAATATATTCCTTTTCTGTGTGAATATTTAGATAATATATCTTTAGAAATCTCATCATTTAGAAAGCAATATAAATTACCTTTGTTGTTGATATATTGAAACTGGGCTTTTTACTTTCCCTTCTCTCTTAAACATTCTCCTTTTTTGTAGGGAAAGGTAAGGCAACTCAACAGGGTAATTTGAATTATTAGTACTCACTTAGAAATGGGACACTGTAAAATTAGCTTTGGAAAAATGAAGTTACCATTTTCTCTCAAGATTAATTGGTGGGTAATTAGTAGGTTAATATTTTTGAATTCTATTTCTCCTTTGTTCTGTATTTTGGCTGTTTGTATAGCTCTCCTATCTGTGGTGATCTACTAGCTGATGTGAGGGACTGATAATGTAGGTTAAATAATATTTATTACTATCCTTAAAAATGTTTTACCCTGCATGTCTTTT
>NW_016812332.1:2841680-2844273 GCF_001698545.2 Rhinopithecus bieti | reverse complement strand
AAAGGAACATTTATCCTATAGGGTCCTATTTTTATCTTAGCAAAATTACTGTTTATAGAAAATGTCATAAAATTCTATTTTAGTTTTTACTTTCTGAAAATATTATTTTTTGGTCAGGATAAAGACAAACACAATAATTATGATTGGCAAATATTGGTTTAATTTAATCCATATGATAACTAGATGATTTTATTTCCTAAATCTGCACCTCTCTAAGTGTGTCCCTTTAATCAAATTGCTGAGGCAAAATGCTAGGACTCATTCTTGATTTCTTTCTTTCTCTTATTGTATATATACAATCTGCTAGCAAGTCTTCTAGACTTTACCTTCCAAATATATTTTAAATCTGTCTACTTCTCTTCATCTTTTCTACCATTCTAATAAAAGCTACCGTCATATCTTGTTTAGAATACTCCAAGAGCCCTACTAATGATCACTTTTGCTTTCTTACTTGTCATTCTTTGTCCAAGCAGTATCTAGAATTATCTTTAAAGACTTCCTGCTGCAGGTTGTCTTTAAAGATCATTCTAGGTATTGTATCAGGGAACCAGTTCATTCTTTGGATGTGTCGTTCCAATGAGTGTGTCAGGCAACCAACTCATTCTTTGAAAAACTTGAAAATAGAATCACATATGTATTGTGCTTTTTCTCTACTCTTTAAAAAATTATTACTTTAATTGGCCATAATAATTATATGTATTTATGGGGTACAGTGCGATATTTCAATACATATATGCAATGTGTAATGATCAAATGAGGGCAGTTAGCATGTCCATTGCCTCAAACATTTCTTTTTGGGAACATTCAAAATCCTCTCTAGTAGCTATTTAAAATATCCGATAAATTGTTGTTACCTATTAGCACCCTACAGTACTGTAGAACACTAGAAATTATACCTCCTTGCTAGCTGTAATTTTGTCTCCATTAACCGACCTCTTAGTATTCCCTTCACCCACTACCCTTCTCAGCCGGTAATAACTACCAGTCTACTCTCTGCTTCTATGGGATGGACTTTTTAAGCATCCACATATGAGTGAGAACATGTGAGTGCCATATTTGTCTTTCTGCCTGGCTTGTTTCACTTAACATAACGTCCTCCAGGTTCACCCATGTTGCCATGAATTACAGGATTTCATTCTTTTTTTATGACCAAATTGTATTCCTATATATATATATATGCATGCCACATTTTCTTTTTTCATTCACCTGTTGATGGACATTTAGGTTGATTCCATATCTTGGTTATTGTGAATAGTGCTACAATAAACCTAAAAGTACAGATATCTCTTTGACACACTGATTTTCTTTTTTCTTTTTTTAAAAATATATGCCCAATAGTGGGATTGCTGATCATATAGTAGTTCTATTTTTAGTTTTTTGAGGAGCATCCATACTGTTTTCCATCATGGTTATACTAATTTATGTTCCCACCAATAGTGTATAATAGTTCCCCTTTCTTTGCATCTTCACCAGCATTTGTTTGTTTTTGTCTTTTTGATAATAGACATTCTAACCAAGGTGAGGTGATGTATCATTGTGGTTTTGATTTGAATTTCCCTGGTGATTAATGATGATGAACATGTTTTCATATACTCATCCATTTGTGTGTCTTTTGCAGAATGTTTGCTCAGGTCCCTTGCCCATTTTTAAAAAATCAGATTTTTAATTTTTTTTACTGTTGAGTTATTTATAGCTTCTGGATATTAATGCTTTATCAAATGAATAATTTGCAAGTATTTCTCCCATTCTAGGAGTTTTCTCTTCACTTTGTTGATTGTCTCCTTTGCCGTGCAGAAGACTTTTAGTTTGATGTAATCCTGTTTGTCTGTTTTTTGCTGTTGTGGTATATGCTTTTAAGGATTTATTCATAAAATCTTTGCCCAGTCTAATGCCATGGGGGCATTTCCCTAATGTTGTCTTTTAGTAGTTTCATAATTTTGGGTCTTACGTTAGACTCTTTAATTCATTTTGATTTTTTTTTTCATATGGTGAGAGATAGGAGTCTAGTTTCACTGTTCTGCATGTAGATGTACAGTTTTCCCAGCACTAATTATCAAAGAGGTTGTTCTTTCCCTAGTGTTGTGTTCTTGATGCCGTTGTTGAAAATTACTTGGCTGTAAATGTATGAATTTATTTCTGGGTTCTCTGTTCTGTTCCTTTGGTCTATGTGTCTGTTTTTATGCCACTACCCTGCAGTTCTGTTTACTATAACTTTGCGGTATGTTTTGAAGTCAGGTAGTGTGATGCCTTTGGCTTGTTCTTTTTGCTCAGGATTGCTTTGGCTATTCACGGTTTTTTATGGTTCCGTGTGATTTTTTAAGGTTCTATATTTCTGTTTCTGTGTAGAATATTATTGGTATTTTGATAGGGATTGCAGTGGATACTATGGTCATTTTGACCTAGTATCAATATTATTTTGACAATATGAATACTTCCAATCCGTGAACATGCAATATCTTTACATTTTCTGTATTGTGTCCTCTTCAGTTTCTTTCACCAGTGTTTTGTAGTTTTCATTATCAAGATATTTTACCTCCATTGTGCAATTTATTCCTTGGTTTTTTTTTTTTTTTTTTTTTTTTTTTTTTTTTTT
>NW_016812332.1:2787851-2841467 GCF_001698545.2 Rhinopithecus bieti | reverse complement strand
TTTTTTTTTTTTTTTTTTTTTTTTTTTTTGGTGACTATTGTAAATGAGACTGCTTTCTTGATTTCTTTTTCAGCTGGTTTGTTATTGCTGTATGTAAATGCTACTGATTTTTGTATTTTGGTTTTGTATCCTGTTACTTTACTGAATTTGTTTGGTAATTATAAGAGTTTTTTTGGTGGAGTTCGTGGGGGTGCATGGCAACATATTCAAGCTTATGTATAAGGCATTTGAGGTTGGGGCATGGAAAAATACTGAGGCACTGTGTGTATGTTATTTGTGCATGAGAATAAAACTCCTCGACCCTGAAAACAGGACAGGAAGTTAAGTGTGTGGTATGATAAGGAACAGTGAAAACAGCCTCCTAATAATGCGGTTTAAGTGTTTTTACAAGGCCACAGGTGTCTCACGACCCAGCCTCAAAAAAGCCATCTAGTGGATGTTTGTGGTTTAGCAAACCCTTTCAATAAATACTTGGCAGACGGATGCTGGGGCAGACTCTCTTAGAAAAGCTGCCCCCCACCCCGCTCAGCTGAAATTGTCTGAAAACTCATTCTTGGCATTCACTGCAAGCTATGAGCTCTGCAGAGTTAAAGGCTTTCTGTATAGAAAGTCATATCATCTGCAAACAGGGGTAATTTGATTTCTTCTCTTCTAATTTGGATTCCCTTTATTTATTTTATTTATCTTGCCTAATTGCTCTGGCTAGGACTTCCAGTACTGTGTGGAATAAGAGTGGCGAGAGTGGGCATCCTTGTCTTGTTCCAGTTCTTAGAGGAAAAGATTTCAACTTTTCCTCATTCAGTAAGATGTTAACTATGGTTTTGTCATTTATTGCCTTTATTGTGTTTAGATACATACCGTCTGTACCTAATTTATTGAGAATTTTTATCATGAATGGCTGGCAAATTTTGTTAAATGCTTTTTCTGTATTTCTTGAGATGATCATATAGTTTTTGTTCTTTCTGTCAATGTGATGTGTCACAATTTGATACATATGGTAAACCATCCTTGCATTCCTGGGATGAATTCTACTTGATCATGGTGTATCATCTTTTGAATGCACTGTTAGATTTGGTTTCTGAATGTTTTGTTGAAGATTTTTACATCTATGCTCATCAGGGATATTGGCCTGTAGTTTTGCTTTTTTCGTTGTGTTCTTGTTTGCTTTTGGTTTCAGGGTAGTGCTGATACCAGACTCATAGAATGAGTTTGGAAGCATTCCTCCACTTCAGTTTTTTGACATACTTTGAGAAGAATTGGTGTTAGTTCTTCTTTAAGAGTTTGAGGCTGAGCATGGTGGCTAACACCTATAATCAGAGCACTTTGGGAGGCCAAGGTGGGTGGATTGTTTGACCTCAGGAGCTTGAGACCAGCCTGGGCAATATGGTGAAACACTGTCCTACAAAAAATACAAAAATTAGCCAGATGTGGTAGCTTGTGCCTGTAGTTGCAGCTACTTGGGGGCTGAGGCCAGAGGATCGTCTGAGCTTAGGAGGCAGATTGCAGTGAGCTGAGACTGTGCCACTGTACTTCAGCCTGTATGATACAGAGTGAGAACCTGTATCCGAAAAAAAAAAAGGAAAGAAAAAAAGAGATAGAATTCAGCAGTAAAGTGATTCAGTCCTGGGTTTCTTTGATGCAAGACTTTTTATTACTGATCCCATCTTTTTATTACTGATCCCATTATTGGCCTGCTCAGGTTTGCTATTTCTTTCTGGTTCAATCTTGGTAGGTTGTATTTTTCCAGGAATTTATCCATTTCTTCTTGGTTTTCCAATGTTTTGGCATATATTTGCTTATAGTAGTCTTTAATGATCCTTTGTATTTATGTGGTCTCGGTTGTAATTCCTCTGTTTTCACTTCTGATTTTATTTATCTGAGTCTTCTCTCATTTTTCTAGTATAGCTAATGGTTTGTCAAATTTGTTTATCTTTAAAAAACACTGTTTCATTGATCTTTTGTATTTTTTAAAGTCTCCATTTCATTTACTTTCACTCTAATCTTTATTCTTTCTTTCCTTCTAATAATTTTGGTTTTGTTCTTTTTTAGTTGCTTGCGGTGCATCAATATGTTATGTATTTGAAATCTTTCTACTTTTTTTATACAGGTGTTTCTTGATGGTAAACTTTCCCCTTAGAACTGCTTTTGCTGTATTTCACTGGTTTTGATAGGTTGTATTTTTTGTATTTGTTTCATAAAATTTTAAATTTCCTTTTTTATTTTTTCCTTGACCTATTGGTCATTCAGGGGCATGTTGTTTAATTTCCTTGTTTTTGTACTATTTCCAAAGTTCCGCTTGGTATTGATTTTTAGTTTTATTCCATTGTGGTCAGAGGAGCTAGTATATATTTTTTCAGTTTTTAAAAATTTGTTGGGATTTGTTTTGTGGCGTAACATATGGCCTATCCTGGAGAACGGTCCATGTGCTGATGAGAAGAATGTTTATTCTACAGCTGTTGAATGAAATGTTCTGTTAATGTTTGTTAGGCCCATTTCTTCTATAGTGCAGTTTAAGTCTGATGTTTCTCTGTTGTTTTTTTGTTGTTGTTGAGACTGTTTGTTCATTGCTAAGAATTGGGTGTTGAAATCCTCAACTATTATTGTATTGGATTCTGTCTCTTCCCTTAGACTGAATATTTGCTTTGTACATTTGGATGCTTTGTTGTGGGTACGTAGATATTTACAACTGTTATATCCTCTTCCTGCACTGATTCCTTCATGATTATATAATGACCTTTTTTGGTCTTTTTTTAAAAGTCCGTTTAACCTTATATAAGTCTAGTTCTTTCTGCTTTGTTATTTATTTATTTCTTTATTTGAGACAGAGTCTTTCTTTGTTGCCCAGGTTGGTGTGCAGTGGAGCGATCTTGGCTCACTGCAGCCTCTGCCTCCCGGGCTCAAGTGATTGTCCTGTCTCAGCCTCCTGAGTAGCTGGGATTACAAGTGTGCACCACCACACCTGGCTAATTTTTGTATTTTTAGTAGAGATGGGGTTTCACCATGATGGCCAGGCTGGTCTTGAACTCCTGACCTCAGGTGATCTACCCACCCGGCCTCCCAAAGTGCTGGGATTACAGGTGTGAGCTACCACACCCCACCCCTGCTTTGTTTTTATTTCCATTTGCATGCAATCTTTTTTGCATACCATAACTTTGAGTCTGTCTTGGAATCTTTTTCATCCTGTACCTTTCAGTCTGTCTGTCTTTACATGTAAAGTGAGTTTCTTATAGGCAAAATATAGTTGGGACTTTTAAAAAGAAATCTGTTCAATTACTCTGTGTCTTTAATTTGGGAATTTAATCTAATAACAGTCAAGATTATTGTTGATACATTGAGGACTTACTCCTGTTATATTGTTCATTGTTTTTTTATTGTTTTGAATTTCCTTTGTTCTCTTTTTTCCCTCTCTTGTTTATCTTTGCAGTTTGGTCGATTTCTCTCTCTTATTGATTTCTCTCTCTTTTTCAGCTGCGTATCTGTTCTACCTGAATTTTATACTTTATATTGTTTTCATGAGGCAGTTATTGTCCTTTTGCTTCTGGATGAAGGATGCCTTTAAGCATTTGTTGTAAAGCTGGTCTTATGGTGATGAATTCCCTCAGTTTTTGCTTGCCTGGGAAATACTTTATTTCATCTTCATTTCTGATTTTTGCTGGGTATAGTATACTTGTTTGGCAGTATATTTTCTTTTTGCAGTTTACATGTATCATCCTATTTTCTTCTGGTGGGTGAACTTTCTTCTGAGAAATCTTCTGGTGGTTTAATGGCGATTTCCTTATACGAGACTTGACAGTTTCTTTTTCCCCTGCTTTTCAAATTATTTTTTTTCTTTTATTTTTGATATTTTGATTATAATGTGCCTTGGAGACTACTTTTTTGGCTTGATTCTATTTGGGGACTTTTGAGCTTCTTTGTTTGAATGTTCATAACTCTCCCATGACTTGGGAAACTTATGGCTACAATTTGAATAAATATGTTTTTCGTGCCTTTTTTCATCTCTTCTTCCTCCAGTACTCCCATAATGCACAAATCTGTTTGCTTAGTGGTATCTCATAAGTCCTGTAGGTCTTCTTCATTCTTTTTTATTCTCCTTTTTTGTTCCTCCTACTGAGTTGTTTCAAAAGACTTGTTTTCAAGTTCAGAAATTCTTATTTCTGACGCTCTATTGTTGAAGCTATTGATTTCATTTATCATTTCATTTATTGAATTCTTCAGCTCCAAGATTTCTGTTTGGACCTCTTCTATGATATCTGTCTCTTTGTTGGGTTTTCACTCACATAACATTTTTTTTTTCCTGATTTCTTTTTATTATCTGTCTTTATTCTTTCGTAGTTCATTACATTTTCTTACAATCTTTATGTTCAATTATTTTTCATGCATTTTGTAGATTTCCTTTTCTTTGAAGTCTCTTACGGGATGATTACCATGTTCCTTTGGAGGTATCATGTTTCTTTGCTTTATCATTCTTCTTTTGTCCCCATATTAATATCTGCACATTAGTGGAACAGTCACCTCTACTAATTTTTTGTAGTAGCTTTGTAGGGAAAGACTTTTTCTTGTAGTTGTTTCCTATCATGTTGGGTGTGTAGGGTAATTTGGCTTTAGTTCTGGTTGTATGTAGTAATGTGGTCTCTGTGTGATATTTTTGGCTGTAATCAGCATGTATTAGTCCATTCTCTTACTGCTATAAAGAACTACCTCGGACTGGGTAATTTATGAAGAAAAAAGTTTAATTGATTTACAATTCCACATGGCTTGGGAGGCCTCAGGAAACATAATCATGGTGGAAGACAACACGGAAGCATAGACCTTCTTCACATGGTGGCAGGAGAGAGAGAGAGTGAAGGCGGGGTGCTACTTTTAAACCATCAGATTTCATGAGAACTCACTATCATGAGAACAGCATGGGGGAAACCACCCACATGATTCAATCACCTTCCACCAGGTCCCTCCCTTGACAGGTAGGGATTACAATTCAAGATGAGATATGGATGGGGACACAGAGCCAAACCATATCATTCGGCCCCTGGCCCCTCCCAAATTTCATGTTCTTTTCACATTTTGAAATGCACTCATGCCCTCCCAACAGTTCCCCAGAGTCTTAACTCATTCCAGCATTAACTCAAAAGTCCAAGTCCAAAGTCTCATCTGAGACAAGTCAAGTCCCTTCCACCTATGAGCTTGTAAAAACAAAAACAAGTTAGTTACTTCCAAGATACAAAGAGAGTATAGTCATTGGGTAAATGTTTCTGTTTGAAATGGGAGAAATTGACCAAAACAAAGGGGCCACAGGCCCCAAGCAAGTCTGAAACCTGGCAGGGCACCCATTAAATCTTAAAGCTCCAAAATAATCTCCTTTGACTCCATGTCTCACCTTTAGGGCATGCTGATGCAAGGGGTGGTTTTCAAAGGCTTTGGCTGGCTCTGCCTCTGTGGCTTTGCAGGTACAGCCTCTGTGGCTGCCTTCACAGGTTGGTGTTGAGTGCCTGTGGCTTTTCCAAGTTCACAATGCAAGCTGTTGGTGGATCTACCATGTGGGGGTCTGGAGAATAGTGGCCCTCTTCTCCCAGCTCCACTAGGCAGCGTCCCAGTGGGGACTCTGTGTGGGGGTTTCAACCTCACATTTTCCTTCTGCATTGCCCTAGTAGAGGTTTTCCGTGAGGCCTCCACCCTGGCAGCCGACTTCCATACATCCTCTGAAACTTAGGAGGAGATTCCCAAAGCTCAACTCTTGCCTTCTGTGCACCTACAGGCCCAACACCACATGAAGGCCACCAAGGCTTGGGGCTTGCATTCTCTGAAGTAATGGCCTGAATTGTACCTTGGCCTCTTTTAGCCATGGCTGGAGCCTGGAGCAGCTGGGACACAGGGTGCCATGTTCCAAGGCTACATGGAGAAGCAGGGTTCTGGGCCCTGCCCACAAAACCATTTTTTCCTCCTAGGCCTCTGGCCTGTGATGGAAGGGGCTGAATTTCTGAAATGCCCTGGAGACATTCTCCCCATTGTCTTGGTGATTAACATTTTGCTCCTCATTACTTGTGCAAATTTCTGCAGCCTGCTTGAATTTCTCACTTAGAAATGGGTTTTTCTTTTCTATCACATCATCAGACTGCAAATTTTCTAAACTCTTGTGCCCTGCTTCCCTGTTAAACATAAGTTCCAATGCATATCATCTCTTTGTGAACACATATGTAAAAGTATATATGACTGTATACTTTCAGAAAAAGCCAGGTTGAATTTTGAATGCTTTGCTGCTTAGAAATTTCTTCTGCCAGATACCCTAAGTCATCTCTCTCAAGTTTAGAGTTCCACAGATCTCTGGGGCAGAGGCAAAATGCCACCAGTCTCTTTGCTAAAGCATAGCAAGAGTGACCTTTACTCCAGTTCTCAAAAAGTTCCTCATCTCCATCTGAGACCACCTTAACCTGGACTTCATTGTCCATATTACTATCAGTGTTTTGGTCAAAACCATTCAACAAGTCTCTAGGATGTTCCACATCTTCCTGTCTTCTTCTGCACCCTCCAAACTATTCCAACCTCTGCCTGTTACCCAGTTACAACGTTGCTCCCATATTGTCAGGTTATCTTTATAGCAGTACCCCAGTATCCTGGTACCAATTTCCTGTATTAGTCCATTTTCGTACTACTAAAAAGAACTACCTAAGACTGGGTAATTAATGAAGAAAAAAGGTTTAATGAACTCACAGTTCCACATGGCTGGGGAGGCGTCAGGAAACTTACAATTATGGCGGAAGTGGAAGCAAGGACTTTATATGGTGGCAGTAAACAGAGAGAGAGAAGGGGGAAGTGCCACTTTTAAACCATCAGATCTCCTGAGAACTCACTCACTGTCACGAGAACAGCGTGGGGGAACTGCCTCCATGGTACAGTCATCTCCCAAAGGGTGGGAATTACATTTCGAGATGAGATTTGGGTAGTAACAGAGAACCAAACCATATCACAGCGTCAGTGATGTCTGCAAATGACTCAGTAGCCTAGTGGTTTACGGAAGGAGTGGTGTGGCTTTTCTCACTGTGAAGCCAACTGAGTGGGCTGGTTCTCAGGTCGTGAGTAGGTACCTATAGTGTCCAGTGGCTCCACTGGTCACAGGGGCATGGTTGCCAGTGGCAGAAGGTGGCAGGTGAGCCAGGCCTCAGATCTGGGAGGTGTATGCAGCCTGTGATGGCCCTGTTGATCAAAGAAGTGGGGTTGCTGGTGGCAGTGAGTGCTGGACCACCATTCCTCACACCCTGGGAGGCATGTGTGTTGGCTTCCCTAGCCTGCTTTCTGTGCTAGACCACTGGGGGTATAGTACACAGTGTGGTACCTGGTGCCAGGATCATGGCTGTCCCGTGGGTCTAGCTGAAGTCATAGCATTGCAAGTATATGGGCATGGTGAAATGACAGTGGAGCCCCATGGATGTGGCAATGCGGGGGCTCTTAGTCCCAGGTCAGGATGAAATCTAGAAGTGGCACTGTTCCCAAAATGGTTCTCTGCTAGTACACCTGGGGTCGTGGGGAGTTGGGATTGCCAGTGTGAATTTTTTATCTGGAGCAGTGCAGCTGTGTGGACTAAAGGCAGCTTCCTATCCCGGGCTCAGGGCCTGTGACAACTGTGGGGCTGCCATCCTGAGTTTCTGTGCTTCACAGGGTTTTTGTCACTTCCTTGCTGAATTTCAATGTTATTCTTTAGACCCTCTACTTGAAGTGCAGTCATTTATTTGTTTTTGCCTTCACGCCATGGTAAAGCTAAAAAATCATAAGTTAAATCATTGTAAGTCAGAGACCATATGTAGTTGAAAAATGCTAAGAGAGTAGATTTTAAATGTTCTCTCTACAAAAAATGGTAAGTATAAGAGGTAATAGATATATTAATTAGCTTGATATAGCCATTCCACAATGTCTGCATATATTAAAACATCACGTTGTACTCCCTCTCCTTCTTCGTAAAGGAGATGAGTGTTGGGCACGTGTAGTCCACCATCTTGATGATGCCTTTCCTCTTAGCTAAATAGTTGGTGAGAGAAATTTTTCACAATAGATGTATTTGAACTGACAAGAATGAGTAATAGAATTATTGTATCATCATTTTTTAACCCTTAATGAAATATTATAAGATCTAGGCAGCAATTATCACTGACTTCTAATATCACACACAGAAAATAATCTAAGTAGTTAGCATAAATTATGGAGTAGTCATGCCAAAAATTCAGACCAGAATCTGATTAAATCTCCAGGTCTAACTACTAATTTGTAGGAAATACATGAAACAGAGAAACATGGTAAATGAAACTATGAGAATGCAATAAGTAAATCTAGAGTATGGAAAATCCTGTAGGAGAAACAACCCAGTTTTTCAACAAATAAATTGTAAGAAAAAATTAAAAGAAAGATAATCTATAGATTTAAAATATTTATGGTTTTAAATTGATTATGTAAAGAAGATTTTCTCTTTACAAGAAAAGTCCCTATATATTTATGAGTTACATTGCTAAAATACATGTAGATGAACATGATATATCTGAAGGGTAAATGAAGGGTAAATGTGGAATGAGTAAAGGTATAGATTAAATAAGACTGACCATGAACTGATAATTCTTGAAACTAAGTGATAAATAGTACATGGGGTTCATGTACTGTTTATTCTTTTGCTTTTTTTTCCTTCATGTGTTTATATTTCCTATAATTAAATGTAAAACAAAACAAAAGCCATGTGCTTAGATCATAACTCAAACTCTTTTTTTAGCCTTGAGGTTCAACCTAGTCTGACCTGTACTTTCCTCATCTCTACCATGCTTACCCATGTCAGAGCACATTTATTTTCTTCCCTTTTTTCCAGATATACCAATTTCATTAACACGTTAGGGCCCTTGAACTTATGGCTATTCTCTCCATCTGGAAACTTTACCGTTTAGAACATTAGTGCTTATCTCTTGATATTCAGGTCTTATCTTAAATGTCATCTCAGAAGAGCTGGCTGTCACCATCACTATCATGTTATCTTATTTTCCTCAAAACATTTATCATGGTTTGATGTCTCCTCTTATATTTGTTTATTGATGGTTTCCACTCATTAGAGTATAAGTTCCATGGTTGTGATGCTGTCTTCTTGACTGTCTTGTTCACTGTTAACTTTGCAGCACTTCAAACAAATACTTGGCAAATACGGTACTCAGTGTTTATTGAGTGAATCAGTTAACAGTTCATAAAGCTGTTTAATTATAAGACATGATTAATCTTTTAATATATAGTATCAGCAATATATAGTACAATTGCCTAGCAGAAGTATTTAAAATTCAGTTGGCATTTTCATTATTAATGTTTTCAAAGGCTCATGTGTGGGAAAATTAGCTCTTAGCAAAGCTTCAGAAAAATTTTGAAAATTCACAAAATGTCAAATTTTCTCTTAGCGTTTATTTTAAAATACCTGCATTTTGGGTAATTAATGTCATGTCTTGTTTAAAGCTGTTTTTTATATCCAGATAAGCAGAGGTTAAGTTTTATGTGTGTTTATGTGTGATATGAAAATTGGCTAATAGTTCTTGGCTTGTGAATAATTATGAAATATTTTGAATTATATCTGCCATCAAAAAGGAACTGAGAAACACCTTATTGCATAGAAGAGATGAGACCATAAAATTATGAGACCTACTCTTTTTTTAAAAAAATACATGAAATACTATTTTGTCATTCAAAATAACTACTGAGGGAAGTTGTCCATAATGGTTATTGAATAAAATGATATGTTTTACTAATGAAGTAATTTTTCATTCTACTGTTTAGTATTGCAGATTCATATAGGATGCAAAAACTGGTGGGTTCCCTTCCCCTGAGTGTTAGAGAAGAGAAGCTTTTCCTCCACGGCACAATAGGGGATGAAGACTTAGGCTCATTTTACCAAAGCCAGGGCGGTTCCTCTTACCATCCTGCATGTATGGCACATAGGAGTCTTAGAACATAGCCTTTCCACCAGAAACCCACTATCTACTTTTTTTTTCTTCCAAACTGTCTCCTAAGTCCAAAGTGCTATAGATCTAGAAAAAATTCTTCAAATTTGGCTCCTTGCCAGGACGGTTTTTATTCTGAGACAATTTTGTAACTTGTTTATTCTTTTTTTAATTTCTTTGTTTTTTTCTTTATTTAATACAGCTTTATTGTGGCTTGTCATGTAGAAAACACTATTTGAGATTATAGGGGATAATACAGAGTTGCCTTTGATAATTTTATTTTTGGAACTTCTCTTTTGGAATTGCCTTTAGAATGAGTCAGTTACATATATGCTGCACATAGTCGTATTTTTTTTTCTAATGGAAGATAAAATTTTTATATTTATTAATTTTAAAATTAATTTATTTTATTTGACAAATATTGTACGTATTTATGGTGTAGAACGTGATGTTTTAATATATGTAGACATTGTGGAATAGCTATATAAAGCTAATTAATTACCTCATATACTTAGCATTTTTTTGTGGAGAGAACATTTAAAACCTATTCTCATAGTAATTTTCAACTACACATGGTGTCCAACTTGCAATGATTTGACTTATGATTTTTCAACTTTACCATGGTGTGAAAGCAATGTTCACCTAGTAGAAACTGTACTTTGAATTTTGATATTTTCCTGAGCTAATGATATGTGGTATAATAAATATTCTCTTGTACCTTGTGTGCTGGCAAGAGCAGCAAGCCATTATGTTACTCGCTTTCAGTATGGTATTCATTATATGAATACAGTATACTACATTACATGAGATGTTCAACACTTTATTATATAATAGCCTTTGTGTTAGATGATTTTGTACAACTGTAGGCCAATATAAGTGTTCTGAGCATGTTTAAGGAAGGGAAGGCTAAGCTATGATGTTTAGTAGATTAGTTGTATTGAATGCATTTTTGACTCACATTATTTTCAAGTTACTATAGGTTTATTGAGACATAACCCCACTGCAAGTTGAGAAGCATCTGTATATAATATATTGTTGTTAATTGTAGTCACCACATTATACAATAGATCTCCTGAACTTATTACTTCTAACTGTTTGTGTGTGTGTGTGTGTGTGTGTGTGTGTGTGTGTGTGTGAGAGAGAGAGAGAGAGAGAGGAGACAGCGTGTCACTTTGTCACCCAGGAGAGAGAGAGAGAGAGGAGACAGCGTGTCACTTTGTCACCCAGGCTGAAGTGCAGTGGCACAATCATGGCTCACTGCAGCCATGACTTCCCTGGGCTCAAGAGATCCTCCCACCTTAGCCTCCTAAGTAGCTGGGGCTACAGGTGTATACCACCACTCCTGGATAATTTTTGTATTTTTTATAGAGATGGGGTTTTGCCACATTACCAGTCTGGTGTCAAACTCCTGGGCTCAAGCAGTCCACCCACCTCAGCCTTCCAAAGTGTTGGATTACAGGCATGAGCCACTGCACCTGGCCTAACTGTAATTTTGTGTACTTTGACCAACATCTCCCTATTCTTCCATTCAACCCCCTTAGTCCCTGTAACCACCATTCTATTCCTTCTATGAGTTCCACATGTGAGATCATGCAGTGTTTGTCTTTTTGTGGCTGACTTATTTCACTTAACATAATGCCTCCTAGATTCATCCATGTTGTCACAAATGACAGGATTTCCTTCCCTTTTTCAGGCTGATTAGTATTCCATTGTGTATATGTACCACATTTTTGTTATCCATTGATAGACACTTAGGCTGATTCCATATCTTGGCTATTGTATCTTATATTGATTCAAAATATTACAGTTTAAAGTATTGCCTATTTACCAGATATGACTCCATCTACTTTTTACATTTTACTGTATGCACGTATGTATGTATGTATGTATGTATGTATGTATGTATGTAGAGCTAGGGTCTTACTCTGTTGTCCAGGCTGGAGTGCAGTGGTGTAGTTATGGCACATTCAAGCTCCTTGGCTCAAGTCGTCCTCCCACCGCAGCCTGCTGAGTAGCTGGGATTACACGAATGAACCATCATACCCATCTTACTTTTTACATTTTAAAATTCAAATCCATTCTCATAGAAATAAGGTTGGTTACCAAGATATTTGAAATATTACACTTTGAAAGTAGTTTTAAAAGAGGTGTGTGAAAAATATTTTCAGCAGCCATAACACCATTAAGTGATGTATATAGCTTCTCAAGCTTACAATATTTAAGAAGATAATGCTTTTGAATTTTTTTTTTAGAGATGAGTCTTACTCTCTTGCCCATTCTGGAGTGCAGTGGCACGATCGTAGCTCATTGCAACCTCCAACTCCCCAACTCCTGGGCTCAAGTGATTCTCCCACCTCAGCCTCCCAAGTAGGTACATGCCACCATGCCTGGCTAATTTTCTAAATTTTTTGTGTAGATTAGGTCAATGCTTTTCAATTTTTTAATTACAAAGAAAATATACATCCTGTATAGACTCAAGCTGCCTCAGTACAGAAATATACAAAGTAAAAGAGTAAAGGCTTCCCACCGCTGGCCTTGCCTACTCTCACCATTTGGAATAATAACTCATAATTGCTTAGTAAGCATTGTCCCAGACTTTTCCTAGGTACATACATGTATGTGTGTTTACCCCAGTATAGTTTTCTCCCTTAGTAGTGAAGTGATAGTAGTCATATAGTTTAGCAACCTGCTTTTTGTCACTTAATAATATATTGTGATCAGTACATATAAATGTATCTCATTCTGTTTATTGGCTTACTAGTATTTCGTAGTATTGCGTGGCAATAATTTACTTAATCATTATCTCATTAAGTGACACTGAAATTTGATCCTAGTTTTCATTATTAAAAATAATACTGCATTCAGCATCCTTGTGTATGGGATAGCACTGACTTTGGATATACAGTTTCTGTGTTCAAATAATCTAATAAAGCATGGATTATGAGCGTACATGTATGTATATGAGCTAAGTGACACAAATTATTGTCTTTATGAATTTGATGTTTTCTTAGGTGCCTTTACATTGTACTAAGTTTTTTGGGGATCAATTTTATAAATAATTTTTCAACAGAAACATATCAGAAAGTTTAATCATTCTTTACCCAGGATGAAATTGAATTGTTGCTATAGTTAGGTTTTTTGGAAGAGGACAAATTTGCAGGTTCTTCAGAGAGCTTTGGTTTTTAAAATACAAGGTGAAGGTATCTTTTAAAAATCTTTTCTAACTATATTGTAACTTGAGTATTGTGGATAGGCCTTTAGGCAAGGATAATACTGCTGAATCATTCAGGAAGTTGAAATCATATTCAGGAACTTTCTTACTTAACTGAACTAGAATAGCTTTTAACATGTGATAGCACCTATAAAATTGATTAGGAAAGAAAAACTTAGGATGAGTAGTTTTTGAAGGAGATCAGATACCTTACTTGTAGCTTCATGGGTATTTGGCTTTACTTCACTCTAATGGCCATCACTAGACAAATCTTCCTCTTATATGGAGATCATGCCTAAAGTACGTTCATAGAACCCAAGGCCTTCAAACCACCCAGTAAGTGTTAGTATTGATCTTAGATGCTTCATATTTATGTGAATGACTATACTAGATGACATATTTAAGTGATTCAGTTGTTACAAAAAGACAAATTTAGGAGTATTCATGAAAGCTTCATGTACAGAACTTTGTTGCCATGATTGTTTGGCAATTTAAATGCATCCAGGGCCAGTTTTTGAGAAAGTGTTGCTCCTGCACATTGAGACTTCTGTGGCCCACACTGCTGATGGGTGTGGCATAGCCTTCCATGAAGGCAAGAATACCAGTTAGTCTTTTTTTCTTTTTAATGACAAAACATTTTTACATTTGCACATCTGATTTTGGAGCACATGACTTTCAGATTCACAGATAATTGCTGTTGAGCTTAGCTTATAATATTTGGCCAAATAATTTCTATCACAAGCCTGAGACTGCCAATTGAGAGCACCTAGCCAAGAAAGACTAACAAAAAATTCCTGAGTTTTCTTCATAGATCCCTCTTGTAGCTTATTGAATAGTCTTCATAAAACCATGAAAATATTAGTTATGTTCTGAGCTTCTTCATGGGTCTATGTAAGAAATGCCTATGCCTCTCTTTCTTTTGGAGGATGATGAGAGAGGAAGGGGAATAGTGGGGATGAAGGTTACTGTTCTTGAAAGGGTGTACATTTTCTAGAAAGAATATAGGCTTTGGTGCCAGAGGTCAGTAGCTTTGGTGGTGGGAGAGTGTGGAAGGTCTCTTTTGATTGCCTCTATGTTTATCAAGAAAATTGTTGATAAACACTTCTTCCAATTTTTTGGTTTGTGCCCAAGTTTTAGCCTTAGTTTTATCAATGTAGGTCTTTTTTTCCCCTTATGTGTTCATATGTCCTTGATTAGGGAGGAGAGTGAAAGAAAAACACTGAGAGACTGAGGGGATTGATTTATTCGGACCATTAGCTAACTTACATTTTATGTTGGCAGTCTGAATATATTTTTTTGTTTTGATTTATTGTCCTATACATTAATATTTCAGAATTACTGAGAGTATGTCATGTTTTCTGATGAAAAGTAGCTTGGTCAGAACTTTAATTTTATTTGCTCATTCATAACTAGTTTGTTGACTTAAATACAAGAATCTAACATTAAATTATGCCTGTTTGATGAAGTTTTGCAAAAGTATGCATTCATCATGTCAAAAATTATTTCTTCAACTAGAGAAAAAAATTATGTTAAAATGTGACTTACAATTTATAATCTGATTAACAGTCCATTTGATAATAAAGATTTTTAAACTGACAGTCATGATATTTGAAATAAAAATGACTTATCTGGACACTGGTACTGAAACTAAGGCAGACAAATTATGCTCCAAATAGCACATATTTGTCATGATAATCTTACTTGAGAAACCATAGTTGATTGAGTTAGTTAGTTTTGATATAGAACACAGGCCTATATTAAGCCCTATCATGATCCAATTATTTTTTCTTCTTTTTCATGGCATGGCTTACACCTCAAACTCTGGCCTGCATTCTGTTATGTATGTGCCACTGGAGACAGGGATAGATGAGAGAAAATTGGAGTACAAGCATTACTGGCTTATAGGTCTTTGTCATAATTTTTATTTGGGTAGGATATAATGATACTTATGCAAGTAATATTAGTTTCAGTTTTATAGAGAGCAAACTGAGATGATTTTCAGCAAGATTACAAGGGATGTACTAATTGGTTTGTTTATTGTATTCCTATCTCCACTTCATGAGGGTAGGGACTTCAGGGATCTTGTTCATTGCCGTATCCCCAGTGTTTACAGCAGTGCTTGGCACATGTAAATGTTTGTATTAATTTCTGAGTCATGATTAAACTCCATAATGATTATCCCATTATTTATACTCAGACTTTACATATGCATATTAATGTGTGATCTGTAATATAAGATAAATATGAAGACAGCAGATACCTATTTAGGCAAGAACAACCTCTAGATACATTGCAACATTCACTTGCTCATCAGGGCAGAAGATTATTACGAGCAAGTCTAGATATAATGACCAATGTATTTAAATGAGAATGAAGGAACAGCTGCTCACTTAATGGTCTTTTAATGAGATGCATAAAATTTGGTCCATTTTCTTATTTCTTTACAATTTAGTGATCTTAGGTTTCTTAGATGTCCTTTAGATATTTCTGAAGTAATTTTGTAGCTTAGGAATTTGCAAAGTGCTGAAGTTGATAACATGGGAACTAGGTTGTTTTATGTTCTTTCTCCAGTTCTTAATCCTATTTCTCACCAATATCTTTATCATCTGCATTGCAATTCTCATACATATATTCCTTAATCTTTCTCAAAGTCTTTTGTGTTATAGGTAAGGGCTGCTGCATTATTTGGTTCTCACTAGGACACCTACATTATTACATTAAATTTACTGTTTTCTCTTCAGCTTTGTAAATGGCAAGTCTGTTTAACATGGGAAAGACACAGGTCACGAAAATATAGGAATTTGATTAATATATTCAAACAAAAGATCTGACTTCTGCTCACTTCTTAGCTTCATTATTTAGTCCTTTGTGTATTTTAAAATTGTATTTTGGCCAAATGTTTTCACACTTCGTTTTAATCTTGAGAACTGTCCCTTTAATTTTCAAAAAGTCATTTAACTCCACTTAAGTCATCTAGGCACATGGAAAAGATATTTTTAAAATTACACAGATCATTTTGGAACGTGATTACCTCACAAATATATAAATATTTGCTTAGCATTTCGTTGTAAAACATGGTACGTTCATTGAGAGAAATTTTTTTTTTTTTGAGACGGAGTCTCACTCTGTCGCCCAGGCTGGAGTGCAGTGGCCGGATCTCAGCTCACTGCAAGCTCCACCTCCTGGGTTTATGCCATTCTCCTGCCTCAGCCTCCCGAGTAGTTGGGACTACAGGTGCCACCACCACACCCGGCTAGTTTTTTGTATTTTTTTAGTAGAGACGGGGTTTCACCGTGTTCGCCAGGATGGTCTTGATCTCCTGACCTCGTGATCCGGCCGTCTCGGCCTCCCAAAGTGCTGGGATTACAGGTTTGAGCCACCGCGCCTGGCCTGAGAGAAATTTTAATTTTGACTTATAAGATATGATAACCTATACCAAGGAAAATAGGGCCATATTAGACTTGACTCTGCCTTTTAGCTGGTGTTCTAGGTACTGAGGACTTGTCCCCAGGCCCACCATGGCCACCTGTCCACATCCCGAATTTACAGGTTCAAATCTAAAGACATAAACTCACAGACAAATTAATCAAGTACTTAATTCATAAAAGCAACAGTTTTTTTTTTTTTTGCCTTAAAACATCTAGCAGAGACAATATAAATCTGCCTGATCAATAGACTGAGACAAAAATGTCTAAATTAAAATTCGAAAGTGTTTCTCTTTTATTTTACCAACGATTTTAAAGTTATCTTTATTTACCAAAGATTACTAAAGTCATGTGAACTTGACAAGCATTTGGGCTAATTAATTTATGAGTACCTCCTTATTTATAAGCCAGTTCGGTACCATAAAGAATATATAAACAGACGTACACACATGTATACACAAAAATACAGACAGACAGAAATAAGGATCTTATAGCTTTAGTTTTAAAATTTTAGCCATGAGTTAGCTAAAACTAGTTTAAAAGGACAGTTGTAGCTGTTGTAAATGAAACAGGCTGAAATTTATATGTCTCACATGGCCCAAGCCCTTACTGAGTTTCAGAAAAAAACAGGGTAGCAAATTTATATCTCAAAGCACACACAAGGAGAATCTAAGTTTTTAAAGGAGTTTGGTTGTGTTTGTTAGAGGAAGATTAAAAACGGATGCCAAAGTAACACAAAATCATAGGGTTTTACTATAGGATTTTATGAGGTGACCAATTTTATTTAGAATGATAGTTTTTAACTTAGTCTGTTTTCCAGCTGGACCACTCAGCGCAGGGTGGAGCCCATTAAATGGAGCACTACCAACAAAGCATTTGCAGTTTTTAGGGCCTAATCATTTAATTATGTGAAAACAGCCTCCGATGGAAGGCAGAGTATTTAGATTTTTTAAAATCAAGGATTCTGCTTTTACTTTGAACCCCGGTGTCCAAAAGAGTAAAACACCATGGGGCCCAGCTGCACAATATTTCCACAGTGTACTTTGCTCCAAAGAAATTTCTGTGAGTGTTTAAACTTCACTTTTCTTATCTAAATGCACAAAGAAACAAGTAGCCCCCTTAGAGTAACATCCATTTACTATAAACAACTGTTGTCAGCCACCTGTGAAACTGCAGTTCTTGCCTTTGACTCATCAGCCATCACACACAACAAAGTCAAGTTTCTCTCTTACAACTGTAAAATCTCAAAGTAATTTCTGGTTTCCCAAAAACCAATGAGATCAGGTAACACAAATACAAAAGAGAGCAGAGCTTTAGAATTGAGAAGAATCTGCCTATAATTCTTTAGATTCCACAGGAAGACGGAAGACCCCCAACAGGGATTGTTGGCACCTTTTCCTGTGTTCCTTATGGAGTCTGAATCCTTAGAAGTTCCTCCCAGATTCTTTTATGTGGTACTGAAGATGGCAAAGAGGAAGAAACAGTAGGGAGAAGTAGATGGGAGAACAGTTCTTAAAAAAGGAAGCAGAGGGACCAAATACATAATTGAAAAAAAAAAAAAGATTTTAATCTACTGAAAAAAAATTCTCTAACAGCAAAATCCAAAGAGAAAAGCGAAAATGTCCCCTCAAAGTCCCATCTATATATACAGCTTAAATATCAGGTTTAATTAAGTTGACTTCTGACCATATAGAGCTCTTTTTAAAAAATCCATTCAAATCTCTTGTTACTAGATTTTAGCCAGGACAAACAGCTGCTATTTCTTGCTATTTTATTTTATTTATTTAGAGATGGAGTTTCACTCTTTCAGCTCTTGACTAAAGTGCAGTGGCACGATCTCGGCTCACTGCAAGCTCTGCCTCCTGGGTTCACGCCATTCTTCTGCTTCAGCCTCCTGAGTAGCTGGGACTACAGGCGCCCGACACCATACCCGGCTAAGTTTTTTGTATTTTTAGTAGAGACGGCTTCACCATGTTAGTTAGGATGGTCTCTATCTCCTGACCTCATGATCTGCCCACCTCAGCCTCCCAAAGTTTTGGGATTACAGGTGTGAGCCACCGTGCCTGGCTTATTTCTGGCTTTTTTAACCAAAGGTAACTTACCAAGTAACAAAGCAGTATCCCTATAAGTTGAAAGTCACACAAATATCAAACCAACAGGGACTGCTTTCCTAACTGGGAATTGAACCTAGGATGCAGCAATGAAAGCACAAAGTCTTAGTCACTAGACCACAGGGTGGATGCGTTTTTTTATTTTGTTTTGTGTTTTTTTTTGTAAATCTTGCAGGGGAGCCAAAGCAGGCAGTTTGATCATTTAAAGGATTTTAGGAAGGCTTAGGTGGGAGAGTGGCTTGAGCCCAGGAGATGGAGGCTGCAGTGAGCCATGATTGTGCCACTGCATTCCGGCCTGGGCAAGAGTGAGAACATGTCTATATGCATACATATATGCCTTTACATACATGTTCCAGATCTGATCTCACCTGACATACTGCTTAGCTAATTCCATAAATTTTCATGTTTCAACAGTGTTAGTCATTAGTCTGGGTTTAGAAAAAGTTTGTTGGATCTGCATTTTTATAATCTTAGTAATTTTGTTTTCATTCATTTCCACCTTTTAGACTATCAGTCTTCCAATGATCTCTTTTGTTGCCCTGAGCAATTGTTAGCTAGGCAACAAAGATGTACTCTGGAGACCCATCTTTTCAATGGGTGGTGTTTTTAACTTAGCTTCTGTTTCTTAGCTAAAATTACTGAGTTTGGCAGGAGCCTATCAAGCAGTAGGGCAAAGAAAATATTCTCTATGCATGGACTCAGCATAGATAGCTCTGAAGAAGAAGCAAGCCTACTTTACCTGAGGCTTTAATCAACACTTTATCCAGGATAGCTTTCTTTTAGCCTTTTGTAAAGAGTTTTTTAAATGAGGCAACAAAATGTTGAAATCTTTTTAGAAGCTTCTGCACATCAGTAAGCGTCCTTGGATGAGACTAATGCAAGAGCTCTCATTTTGAAATGTATTTTCTTAAAGTGCAGCATTATTTGGAACATTTCACTGTCTGAAAAGTGTGCCATTTAGAAGAAAACCACTGGTGTTTAATTGCCAGTGCTTTGACCTGAAACTCTGTTGTGAAACAGGGGTGGAAAAACTTGAACCTAAACCCGCAGTCCTGAGACAGGTGGAAGCAAAGGCATTTCTCTGCAGAGCTCTTTACCTGAATCTCCTGTCCAAAGACAGAAACTGAAACCCTCACTCTTAAAGGAAAGAGAAGTTTGAAGAACTGTCTAAATCTAGACCTTCAACGGAAGAGTGAGAGGTATGAATTCAGAAGAACTTACCCAAAACACCCAGTGAGACTTCTGAAGATGAAGAGTTCATCCTGGTACCAAGCATTGCTTTCAGAGAAACACCAGGTGGTTGGGGTGGGGGCCATGCAAGGGGGAAAGTTCACTCCAAGTCCTGCTGACTTATGCCATATATATCAATCTAAAAGGAATAAACTAGGTAAAACTAACATAAGTAGAGAGTTTATTTGGGCCAAGCTTGAGGATTGTAACCCAGGAGAACAGATTCAAGTTGCCCTGAACATACCCTTTGATCAGCCGCAGTTACAAGTGGATGTTTAAAGGCCAGAAAGAGGACAGGGAGTGGGCCAATGCAGAGTTGTTAGGAATTCTCATTGGTTTACACAAATAACATTGATTAGTGATGGTAATACATTGTTAAGCTATAGGGTATGGGCTATAGTGTCTGGTGCAACGTATTATGTCAGTTTATAGCTACTTTATGACAATAGCAGGCAGTTTCAGGAGATGAATACGTAACTCATAGGAGAAGTAGGATGTGATTACGGTCCCCCCCCCCCCTTTTTTTTTTGAGACGGAGTCTGGCTCTGTCGCCCAGGCTGGAGTGCGGTGGCCGGATCTCAGTTCGCTGCAAGCTCCGCCTCCCGGGTTTACGCCATTCTCCTGCCTCCGCCTCCCAAGTAGCTGCGACTACAGGCGCCCGCCTCGTCGCCCGGCTAGTTTTTTGTATTCTTTAGTAGAGACGGGGTTTCACCGTATTAGGCAGGATGGTCTCGATCTCCTGACCTTGTGATCCGCCGGTCTCGGCCTCCCAAAGCGGTCTCCTTTTAATGTCTCTCTGGACTTGATAATTTTTAAAGAGTCACATTCCTCAGATAAAAGTTATTTTCTCAATCTTCAAGGAGTTGTGATTGAATCCCCTTCCTGCTCCTTACCTGGAGGTCGGGGAGACAGTCTTCTCCACAACTTTTCAGGAATGTATTAACTTTGTAAATTATAACGTTCTTTATTGGTATAACTCATTCTTACATACACTAGAATGAGATGTGTTGGATGGCACTCAGTGTATATTGTGGTTCAGTATAAATTTAAATGAGCTCTTTGCAAAATTCAGCTAAGTTTTCCAAAGGAAATATGATTATTCCATTTAAAAAAGAAGTTTGTTAAATATACCAAATAGTTTGGAGCTTTCTTGTCCTTATATAAGGTAACCCTCTTTTTTTTTTTTTTTTTTTTAAAAAAAAGCTTCTTTGTTATTTTGATACTTTTGGATAAAAATTCCTTTTGCTCACCTTTTCCTTAAATCCCTCACAAATATTTTTTCAGTTTACACAAACAGATCATAGTCATGGTATTTTTTTTTTTTTCAGTAGTTGGAAGGAAACTGAGTGGTTACCTAATCTAAAATACTTTATTTTATAGATGAGAAAACTAGGGTCCCGAGAGGTTAATTGGCTAGCCTATGCTCACATGGCAGTTTGTGACAAGAATGATTAGAATTTAGATATGCCAGTCTCCCTAAACTGGCATATCTTAATTTGATGAATAGATATCAGGATTCTTATCTGTCCCTAGCTAGATTTATTGTCTTGAGTTTTGCCAAACTTCCCATTTCAGTGCTTGTTTTTTAAATAGTAATTAATATCTGAATCAGAATGTTAAGTCTCAAAATTTAATTTTAATAGTTCATCCTGTAATTGCCTGGTGGGTTCATCTTGCCCACCGCTCAGACAGAGCTGATGTATCTATGCAGGGGAATTGCAATAGACAGAGAGGTTAATACACATAGAGCTGGCTAAATGGGAGATTAGAGTTTTGTTATTACTCACATCAGTCTTCCCCAAAATTTGGAAGCTAGAGTGTTTCAAAGATAGTTTGGCAGGCAGGGTGCTAGGGAATGGGTGCCACTGATTTAGTTGGAGATGCAATCATTGGGGCGTGGAAAATGGTCCTTGTGTTCTAAGTTTACTTCTGGGTGGGGACTACAGGAACAGTTGAATCATGAGTCTTTGGTCTGAGTGAAGTCATCTGGTTATCAGAAATGCCAAAGTCTGAAAAGACATCTCAAAAGGTCAATCTTAGGTTCTACAATAGCAATGTTATTTACAGGAGTAATTGAGGAAGTTACAAATCTTGTGAATTCTAGAATGATGACTGCTTATCATTTAACTACGCCTACATCTCAGCTGAATTCTACCCCTTTCATAATTCTAACCTTGTACCCTTTCATTAGTTTTACAAAGGTGGTTAAGCTTTGGGAAGGGTTTATATCATCTTGCCGTAAGGTTAAAGTAGAAACTAAATTTCTCCTAAAGTTAGCTTGGCACATGCCCTGGAAAGACCAAGGGCAGTTTGGAGGTTAAAGGCAAGATGGAGTTGGTTAGGTCAGATCTCATTCACTGCCATAATTTTCTCACTGTTATAATTTTTGCCAAGGCGGTTTCATTACTTAAAATAAAACTGCATATACAGCTACAGTTTCTCTCAGTTGATTTCTTATTTGATATGATTTAATCTTTACATTTAAAATAATATCTATTGAGTCAGTTTCAAAATATGTTCAAAAGCTGTGGGTGTTTAAAATATTTTAAAGTATTATATCTTTTCTTAGTCTTTATACGTTATTTACTTTGATTTAAATTATTACTCTATGTAATTTGCTTGTGTAGATGGTTGGTAGAATTATACTGATTTAAAACAAAACCTGAATTTAATGGTAGATTATTAAAAGCTAAAATATTCTTCAACCTCACAGTCAGGAAATTTACACTCTAGATTTCCATGGTTACTAGGATACTTGCTTTACAATACAAAAGACTCTCAAGACTCTCAAAGGATCATGTAAGGAAAGAATACTTACCTATCATTAAAAACATATTCAGAAATAAATGTTGTTATAATGAACCAGAATAGGAAAAGAAAAAAGGAAAGCAAATGAATAATTCTTCTATTTCTAACCTACATTGTGTAATAATTTTCTGTGGGTATACAAGTTTTATTTTTTATATCAATTTTATCATACACTGAAGAAGTAATATAATAAAGCTCCTGTGTTCTTGAGGTTATAAGGTTGTGTTAGCAGAACTCTTCAGGGATTTGAAGAATAGTGATGCTGTGCCCCATTCTGTGGGAGACTATGAACATGACTTGAGTCACATAGACCAGGATCTAAATTCCATTCCTAATCACTCAGCAACAGCCTAACCTTGGACAACTCTTGTAACTTCTCTAATCCTCAATACTTTTGTCTGTAAAATAGAGATATTATAATGCGGATTTTACAATGTTGTACAATCATGTATGTACAGTGTATCTAATGTCAGCCTTATAATAGGCTCCCAATAACTATTAATTTCCTTGCGCTCCCCTTTACCTATTACCCCACTTCTTCCATTTACCAGCCCATTTCCACCTGAGAGACCCTAAGGCTCAAAAGTAGGGTGTGACCCCAGATGGCAGGTAACTGGAGCTAAGGAATAAACTTGGTTGGGACAGTTCTTCAGATCATGCCTAGCATGCGGTATGTTGGTCTAAAGCAGTAATGTCCTTCAAGTGCTCTAATACCTTAACCACTGAACGGTGGCTGTAGATACTCTTAGGGGGCTTCAGAAAGCCACTTCTCTGACAGCTATACTCCTATCCCTTTAGGACCTTGAATCTTCCCAAATACAAGTATTTTTTCTAAAGATTTTCTTAAAATTTTCTTAAGACCTTTCATAAAAGTATATTGTAGCTTTATAGTTTTCTTTATTGGAGTGCTGCACATCTAAATATATTTTATAAGCTGTTCCAAATTAGGTTAATACAGTGATTACTTATGCCTACTGGAAAAAATTTGAAATTTCAGCCTTTGAGGTAGAGAGGATTTTGATAAAATTTATTTTGACAATTTCTTTAAAATATCTTGACTCTTAAGCAGGTTTGTAATATCTTAGGCCTTTTTAGTAGCAGTCCTGTCCCAGTAACATCACCTTCCTAGGTTATGAACATCTGTATATATAAGCACTTGGCCTAAAGCAGGACTTTGGAGAACTTAGAGAGGTGTTTCTATAATTAATTGAAATACTGTTACTTTTGTGATAGTATCATTATTTTTATATTTGAAGCTTTACTGTTTCAACTGTATTATGACTATGTAAATAGTCATCTGTGGGCTAGCTGGGGAACTGATAATGTTTTAAATACTAGTTCAGAAAACAGATTCAGAATTAACAAAGATTGACCCATGTATCAACTTTTGGATAATAAGACCTCTGTGAGTTGATGCTGTCTCCAGGTTGTCAGGGCCAGGCTGCTCTGTACCTCTGCAGGAGGACAACTAAGAAAAAGGGAGGTGATAAAGGGAAAAAAAAGGAGTAAGTTTTCTTCTTTTCTCTCTTAAAATTGTCTGCTGTTACTTTTTGGGCTCATAGTGACTTTAGAGGGGTTTATTTAGATAAATAGCCTCCTATCCCACACCCCTCTTTCCTTTAGAAAGAAAGACATTGTAAAAGGATTAGAGAACTTTTATCATTTGGGAAGAAAATAAAAGATTAGGGAAGAACATTTATATAGTTATTATAACTTGAATAATATGTTTTCATTTTATAACTGGGTCAGCTGTTACCTGAACAATCTCAAGGATATTTGTTATATATTGTTGTATCATTTATTTCCACAAGTCAGTAGGCCATCAGCTAAAGTAAAAATCTTTTCATTATTCAGATTTTTATTGTGGCATTTATATTTAAATAATTTCTCCTTTGTAACAATTTTCTTCTTGCAATCAAAATAAAATGTTGCATGATTTTATATATAGGCAACTGGGCAGAACAAAACACATGGCTCAGATGTAAGGAAAAACACTTTCTGCTCAATTTTAGATTTATGTTGTACATTAAAGGTGCCTCACATGTCAAAAATTTTAATTTTAGTTGTATAATAAAATTTTAAGGGGAAACTTGACTCATAGAATCATTTGGCAGATATTGAATGAACACCGGTTAGATATTATGGAGGGGTGGATCTGGAGGGAGAGTCCAGCAATGCATGTAAATGTTTTCTTCGGTTAGGGAGCATAAACTGAAGTTGAGAAGATAGTTATGTATAAAATAATTATCCCAGAATCCTTAGAACGGGAAGACCTATTCAAACCCTGGAAGTTAGTTGAATAACAATCCTAGGAGCTTGGTAATTTGCCTGCAAAATTTGTTCACCAGGTTAGCTGTAGCTCTGTACCAATAGTGGCATGCTTTCATGCTCTGGGATTCTGAGTTAAGCATGAGTAATGTTCTGTTTGCTAGTAGGGTAGGACTATACATAAATGTCCTAAAAGAAGAATCAAGAAATTAGGAACAAATAGCAGAACTTGATTATAGAATAGAAGTAGCAACAAATAGATGGCCAGAATCAGATACAAGGACACTATCTTGAGATCCACTAAGTATAAGTCAAGTAGGCATGAGAGTCAGAACTGAGTAGTCAGACAGGAAGGATAGCAGCAAGGTCTGGCACAGCCTAACTTCCTTTAAGAAGTTGTCGTGTCACTTATGGCACATTCCAGCCACCATATGAGGGGGCTACCTGGATACAGCCCACTTTGGAGCCATTCAAACCAATCTAGATCTCTTTTACTTCATGATTTCTCTATTTATTCTTTGGTTATACCTTTCCATGCTTTAGGATTTTAATTCTTCTTGGCCATCACTTTGACTCCAGCAGAGCTCTCTGTCTTAGCAGTGTTTTTCTTCCCTGATTCTATGTGGCTCAGTTTACACCACTGCTGATGTTATTTTCATCTGGCTCACATTGGCCTTGCTAGCAGAATAGAATGGCTGGGATAGTCTGCTGTTGCTTTGGAGAAGTGTTAAGTTGACCCTATGGTCCTTAGACTTGGCTTATGTAACGCTAATGATAGAAACTGCTACTCTGGAAACTGATTATGGTAAACTGTTTGAACCAGCTGAGAAGCCTAAAATGGAACTATTGACCATCCATTCATTGGACCCTTTCTATTCAACATGTAGAATTCAACCTATATGCACTTGTGTTCCCATAATCTTTCAGAGTGAGACCTGATTGCTGCTGTTTTGATCTGTTTCTTAAGTGTCCCTAAAAGATAGAGACTCATGTTCTTTTCCTATTCCTAACGCCATATTCTTTATAACAGATGTCCTGAAAAAGACAAATTACCTTATCTGCCCAAATATAAAATACAATTTTAGTTCCCAGTCATTCCTCAGAAAAGAGGGAATTGCCTTTATTTGAGTCTTTGAGTTATTCTCAGATTATTAGACATTTTGAGTATAAACTATAAAATATTATTTGAGGAAAACATGTTAGCCTAAAATTACTATTGTCAGCATTAGTTTGGGCTATTTTCCTTGATAAACCCATGATGTAATCAATCATGCCCCCTCCTCTCCATAGAGGTTGGGCCTTTGACTCAAAGTTTCAACCCTCTAATTACAACATTGATTCCCTTGGAAACCAGTCCTCATCTTGAGGCTATATAGGTGCCCCCAGCCACCAGTCAACTTATTAGAATACAAAAGATACTCTTATCACTCTAGTGATTCCAAGGATTTTAGGATTTTATGTCAGTAAATGAGACAAAGACCAAATACATATTTCACAATATTATAAGGACAGATGAAGAAGACAACTATCCTAATATTGAATGACTTTGCACAACAGCTCAGTGAATGCATTCTGTTTGGATCCAAAAATGGCTGGGTGTGGTGGCTCACGCTTGTAATCCCAGCACTTTGGGAGGCCGAGGTGGGTGGATCATCTAAGGTCAGGAGTTCGAGACCAGCCTGACCAATATGGTGAAACCCTGTCTCTACTAAAAATACAAAATTAATCAGGCATGGTGGCGCATGTCTGTAATCCCAGCTACTTGGGAGGCTGAAGCAGGAGACTCGCTTGAACCTGGATGGCAGAGGTTGCAGTGAGCCAAGATCATGCCATTGCACTCCAGCCTGGGTGACAAGCAAAACTCCATCTCAAAAAAATAAAACTAAGCAAAAAAACAAAAGTGCTGTATCTCGCATTAGAGGGTAATAATGGTCATATGTTACCATGTACAAGAGACATCTAGCAGGAAGCCTGTCTTGGCTGACTCAAGTCTGAACTGTTGCCCCTGATCTGTACCTCATCCTATCCTTCTCAACTGTCTTGACCACTTGCTTTGTTTTTATTTCATTATGCTGTCTATATCCTTCTTAATTTGATGCACATATTTGACTTCCTGCTACCTTGATGAATTTTCTGCTGCAGTACTGCCTCTGTATCCACAGGGCATCTCGGGAGTACCTTGGTAGCTCCAATTTCTTGACTGACTGAGTCTATGCTGCTGAAATCCTTTGAGTTTGGAGCCTGAAAGAGAACTGAGAAAATTTTACCAAAGGTGGGGTTATCCATGAAGCTAATAAAGCTTAAGTTCAGGGTTCCACATCTGCATAGGATCCTGGGATATTCTGGGAATTGTAGAATGTTCTAGATGGGGAGAGACAGCCAGGTTATGGTCAGGAAGGTCAGGAAACATTTCTATATAAGCATTTCTGTTTAAAGAGTTCTCAGAGAAAGGAATGTGACTCTCTAAGGCTCCAGAAATTTATGGTAATTTCTTCTCATGTACTAAGTAAATATTTACTTTTATAACTAATTTTGCATTTATAATTTGGTATTCTTATTTTTAGAGATGACCACTCAAATTGTATATGCTTCAGGCCACACAAAATCTGGATCCACCACTGGGTTTTACTAAATGAGGTTCTTGGGCGTTTTGCTAGTTCTTATTTCCCTGCACTTAGTAAAATGTAATTTATACAAGTAAACAGTAAGTAGAATCTAGAGCCTCCCCAAATCATTCTAAAATCATTGCTTTTGTGGCTCTTTTACAAGAGAACTGGAACTGTCACTGAACCAAACTGGATCTGTTTGCCTGCACAAACAGATGAGTTTGCCTTCACACGAAATGGAAAGCCAAGCACTGAAGCACCAGATTTTTACCCTAAGAAAGGTTTATTGCAAGTTGACTGACAAGGAGACAGAAGGAAACGCCCAAATCTGTCTACCCGAGCTGAGTGGATCCTGCCATGGGGTCATGCCGGGACTTGATCTGATTGGATCCTGGATCCTGCCATTCAGTATCCACCTCTTAATTCAGTCCTCACTCCTTAGTCGAAGCACTTAGGTTCTACCCATTTGGTTCATCTTCAACTTCAGGTTATGTGACCTTCAAACTGGGGGTCCAACGGCAACTGAAGAACAGTCCACAGCTTTGTTACATAAAAGTTGAACCAGTTTGGTCTAATGCAGTTCCAAATTGCCCCTTTATTATGTCCATTCCTCAGTATTGAGGGAAAAGGGGTGACAACCACTCTAGCTACTTCCTGCTGATTAGATAGTAGACCTTGGTTAGATAAATGCAATTGTTTAGTGCTCAGGATTATGTTTCAGAAGAAGTTACTTCAACCCAGTTCAAGGACAAAGGAATAAGAGTTAGCAACCTGAACATTATTTGTTTCAGAGAACAAGGGAAAGAAAGCTCAGATTTTATAGCAAAAGTTCACACCCAGGTTCCCAATCAGTTCTCTTTGTGCACATGAAGGATTGAAACTTGTAACTTGCTTAGTTCTGATTGATTGATACAGCTCAACTCTGATTGACTGGTTCAAGGGAGCCCCAAGCGTTCTATAGATTAAAATGTGTGAGTTCTGGGGGAAGAGTATGGGTGTAACCACTAGTCAGCAAATGGCCACATGGCTCTATTTAAAATTTAGACTCAGTCAGCTGCTTAGGATCCATCTTGAAGGACTGGCTCAAACCTGTTGCCAGACAGCATTGCATCCCATCATGGTGCCAGAGTGGTTGGCTACCTGCTCCAGGTCCATCTGGTCCCTTGTAGAGATCCTTGTGGCAGGACAGTGACCAACTGAGCAACTAGAGTCATTTACTTACAAGAGGCACTCAAGTATGTGCTAAATTTAAACCACAGTCTCTTGGGTTAAGTTGGTTCCTGTTTCCAGCTAAAGTGAGTTTAAAGTCTTAAGGATTGAGTTGGCACAATCGTAGTGGGAGTCACTTGCAGACATCTGTTAAAATAGGCTGGAACAATTTTGAAGAGGAGCCAAATGCTTAGCCCAAATATGAGGAGGATCATTAAGACTTGTGGGTGAAACACAGAAGGAATCTTATACCAGGGTTAAACCAACTGAAAACGTCTGGACATTGGAAATTCCACTCAGTAAGTCCAGCCAGGAGTCTTTCTGAAGGTGTCCCTTTCAGAGATTTGGCTAGCTTTACAACCTCAGATGTTCCCAGTTCACCTGACTGGTAGTATTTACCCAGATACAGCAGCAAGTGTTAGCAATAGCAGAAACACCACCCTATGCAGTGAGATGTTAGTCTAATGCAGTGTGGTTGTCTAGGACCACGCAAGGAAGGGAGTATAGGGGATCTCTGTTGTGCTCTGATGGCATGAGTGGTGAAGCGGGCAGCTCTATTAACAGTGCAGAAAAGTTTCTGACCATTCCAGACAGAACCTAGTCCAAACCAGGACCTCTAAAACCTTCCTGTGCAGCTCCTTCATTAGAGTTAATCCCTTTCAGCAAATCGCATCCTTGAGAGTGTCCTCCAACTATAATCCATGGGGTCATTGTCAGTGCTGGCATGTGCCTCAAGACTCTCAGGTAGCTCTTGGAGAGCAGGAGGGGTAGAATTAGTGAAGCTGACTGAATAGATGGGAATTTGCATAAGAGCTATTTCTATGTCCAGATCTCCTGCTGAGGATAACTCAAGTCTTATTTTCCCCTTTTTTGGGAGAAGGATATGTGGGCCTCGCAGGTTTCTAAGAAGTCCTTTCCGAGGAGGTGAATGGGAGCTGAACAGACAAGCAAAAACAAACAAATGAAAAAAACAAAGTGAATTCTCCTGACTGGATGAATTCAGAACTCCAGGGAGAGGGTGTTGAATACCCACCAAGGTTAAAAAAGACTAAAGAAAGGGCCTAGGGCCGTGGCAGGCTAAATGCCACTCAGATCTTTGTCACTGGGTTTTTATTATTCTGTTGGTCTGTTCCACCACCCCAGTGGATGTTAATAGTCCAAATTTTATAAACATTTTGAATAATTTGCCCTGTAAAATGAGTTCCTTGGTTACTGTAAAGCTCTTGAGAGACTTCCCAGGTTGGTATAATTTTTCCAGTAAGGCTTAACTACTGACATTGCTGTGACCTATCAAGAAGAGAAGGCATTAACCCAGTTTGAAAACATGCAAATCATAATTAGTACATATTGGTTTCTTTGTGAGGCAGGGAGCTAAATAAAATCTTGTTACCATACTTAAAAGGGACCACTCAGTAATGGGAAGTGGCCCATGGAGGCATGCAGCAGTTTTCCAGTAGTGTATTGTGGACAAATTTTACACAAATACCAAAGTCATGAACAACTTTGAAGGCATACCTGACGTCTGTATAAATACTGGCTGTTTTACCTTTGGCTAAAAGACATGACCTAGTAAGTACATGCAGTTCCACTTAGGCAGACTTGGCCTTAGGAAAGGTAAGTAAAGTGGCAGGATTGGAAAAGTTATTACACCGGGTGATGGTGAGGTGAGGATAGAAAGAGAAACTTATGGGCCTGGCATGGTGGCTCATGCCTGTAATCTCAGCACTTTGGGAGGGCGAGGCGGGCGGATTACCTGAGGTTGTGAGTTTGAGACCAGCCTGACCAACATGGAGAAATGCTGTTTCTACTAAAATTACAAAATTAGCCAGGTGAGGTGGCACATGCCTGTAATCCCAGCTACTCGGGAGGATGAGGGAGAATTGCTTGAAACTGGGAGGCAGAGGTTGCAGTGAGCCGAGATGGTGCCATTGCACTTCAGCCTGGGCAACAAGAGTGAAACTCCATCTCAAAAAGAAAGAGAGAGAGAGAGAGAGAGAGAGAGAGAGAGAGAGAGAGAGAAGAAAGAAAAAAGAAAGGGAAAGATAAAGGAAAGAAAGGGAACCTCATGGTTTGCTAGCTGGCTTATCATGTGACTTGAAGAGAGCCCTGACTGAGTATGGAATGGAGATAGTGAGAGGTAGCCCCATAACTATTCTTCTCTATGGCTTTTACAAAGGAAGAGACAGCATCAACTACTATCAGACAAGTGTTCATAGTATCCTAAAGGTCTAGTTTGCCCCCACTTCTGATATTACGCTGGTTGGTCAGATTTAAAAAGGGGAAATACCCTTAATGTCCTCAGAGCATCCCTAGTCTGGATTGTGAGAAGAGGGCTGAGGGACTCCATTGGGATTTAGTTATAACCAAGTATTGGAGGAACTTAGGAAGATTCAGTCCAGTCTACAGATAGATAACAAGGACTTGAAGACAGTGCACAGAGTTATAATCTAATAACAGATATACTTTTGCTTTCCTTAGAAGCATAACTTTTTCTCTCCATAGTGATCATCTAAGAAATCTCAGATTTAGAACCTTTTGCAGCTGGGAAGCCAAAGTAAGGCAAGTTTTAGATTTTACTTACAGCCTTAACATTCTTGGGCCTGCCAGGAAGTGACAGTTTTCATTCAGTCTGTAAAGCTGGGAAGTTCTGAAGCCAGGCATTTTATTCACATTCTTAAATATGACATTTCAGTCCAAACCTTGGTAATATAACCAGTGTTTCCCATTGCATCTTGCTTATAAAGAGAGCAGATTTTTTTTTCCCCACAAGACGGAGTCTTGCTCTTTTGCCCAGGCTGGAGTGCAGTGGCGAGATCGAGGTCACTGCAACCTCTGCCCCCGAGGTTTTAGCAATTCTGCCTCAGCCTCTGGAGTAGCTGGGATTACAGGCACGCGCCACCATGCCTGGCTAATTTTTTGTATTTTTTTAGTAGAGATGGGATTCACCAGATGGGATTTTAGTAGAGATGGCCAGGCTAGTCTGTGAACTCCTGACCTTGTGATCCACCTGCCTTGGCCTTCCAAAATGCTGGAATTACAGGCGTGAGCCACCGCGCCTGGCTGAGAGAGCAGATTTTTACTGAACTTACATTACATAAAAATAAGAATACTCATTAATGGTTTCTAAATTTTATAGGAATCAAGTTGTGAGAAAAAGCAAAATGTTCCCGCTCTTGTTCACAAAGGATATGTTATCAAATTATTGCAAACTCTAAATAACTTATGACAGAAAATTTCCTAAATCTGGAAAACAAAACATTTAAGTCATAAAAGCGTTATCCTTAACAATTACTTAACCTCATGTAATTTTGTTTTACTCGGTCTTAATTAACAATTTTGGACTATAGCCAATTGCAAGTGCTTCCAGAGAAAAATTTAAGATAATAATTGTGGATGACAAAAATTCAGAACAGCCACTGTCAAAGATCTGATGAGAGTTTATAACTAACAAAGAAATCTAGGTTTTTCGGTAGCATGTAACCAATTTCACATCATGACATATACCCCAACATATCAGAATTTTAGGAATCTTCAACAATTTTGGAATACCTTTTAATAATACATTTATACAAGCATAACTTAAAGGAAATTCTACAGTGTTTCTTATTTGATAGTGCATCCCATATTATTTACTAAATAAGCTTAATCATTTAAAATCTCTACAAGATGAGAGATACACCCTTTGAGGCTCTCCAGGGGGCCCACCTGTAGAATGTCAAAGTTAATTTTAGGCCAAGAAGCTTGATTTAGGATTTGGATCCTGGGAGAACCTACCAAAGACATCAAAAAATTCAAAGTACTTCCTTCAACAGAATCATAGGTTGCTGCCAAATAGTAGTTACTCATTTAACCAGAGTGACAATCAAAAGACTTCAAAAGCAATACAGAAAGTTACATGAATATAAAACCCTTAACCTTTTTAAACCTCAGTCTTCCTAAGCAATCTTTGTTTCCTAGGCCAGTTGCTTTGAGCAGGGGAATACATTTCGTAACAGCATGGGAAGTCCTGGTTACATGAAATAATTCAGACATTTAAGCCCTGGTGACATGAAACAGTGCAGACATATAAAAATACAGAACCAATTTATACTGGAATAAAATATTGCTTTTCTAGACCTTCAAGATAAACCTGAAACCAGAGAAACTAGACAGTTCTCAGGAAGAAATGTGGCAGAAAGAGAAACTTATTTGTGATTCAGAGAATGACTATTATAGAAACAGACTTAAGAATTAAAAATCAAAACCTCATGCAATCTTACCAACAGCAAATTGGTGTCTTAAGACACTCTTGTTATTTTAACATAGAGGGCCAAAATTAGAAGTTCTGTGTTTTAATATCAATGTTCATTCCCTAGAAAGACTGTTAAAAATTTGTTTTAATTATAGCCAACTTATTCACACACCAAATTTCTTAAAATTTCTCTTTATTAACCTTTTCATGACTTAGACCATCTATGACATGCTTGGACTTTCTACCTTTCCCTATACTGCTCTTTCTTAAAAAACCAGTCATTTTACTTTAGGACAAAGAGTTACTACGTAAGATTCTTTCTCATACAAAATTATAATTTCTCATACAAAATCTCTTTTGTTCATATCCGTAACTTTCTTATATGTCT
Source organism: Rhinopithecus bieti (assembly GCF_001698545.2). NCBI lineage: Eukaryota > Metazoa > Chordata > Mammalia > Primates > Cercopithecidae > Rhinopithecus > Rhinopithecus bieti. The sequence continues at coordinate 2,808,033 of NW_016812332.1, read as the reverse complement.
CTCTCCCCTTACTGCTGGTTCCTTTTTTTCTTGTTTCTATTTACTTTCCAAATCCATATTGTGAAACTCCTTTTAAATAACCTTCAAATTAGACAAAATATTTTTTTCTCACTGACGAACATATTTTATGTGTTTCTTATAATTTTTTCTTGTTAAAAACACACCTGGCCAGGCATAGTGGCTGACGTCTGTAATCCCAACAGTTTGGGAGGCCGAGGCAGGCAGATCATGAGGTCAGGAGTTCAAGACTAGCCTGAGCAACTTGGTGAATCCCCATCTCTACTAAAAATATAAAAATTAGCTTGGCATGGTGGTGGGTGCCTGAAATCCCAGCTACTCAGGAGGCTGAGGCTGGAGAATTGCTTGAACCTGGGAGGTGGAGGTTGCACTGAACTGAGATCGTACCTCTGCACTCCAGCCTGGGTGACAGAGCGAGACTCCATCTCAAAAAACAAACAACACCTTTTGGCACAGTTCATTTGAAGAATTATAAATTAGAATTTTTAACACATAGTAACCTTAAATTTTATTAAAAACATAGAAATCTTGCTGGATGTGGTGGCTTACACCTGTAATCCCAGCACTTTGGGAGGCCAAGGTAGGCATATCACCTGAGATCAGGAGTTTGAGACCAGCCTGGCCAATATGGTGAAACCCCGTCTCTACTAAAAATACAAAAAAATTAACCAGTTGTGGTGGCGGGTGCCTGTAATCCCAGCTACTGGGGAGGCTGAGGTGAGAGGATCACTTGAACCTGGGAGATGAGGTTGCAGTAAGCCAAGATTGTGCCACTGCACTCCAGCCTGGGTGACAGAGTGACACTTCATCTAGAAAAACAAACAAACAAACAAAAAACATAGAAATCTTGAATTGCCTATTGTATATCAGTCTTTTACAAATAAGAACCATTTTGTAATTATTAGAAAACATGTTTCCCTATAGCATAATTTTAGAGACCAAACATATTTAGTCTTTCTATTAAATTTAAGAAATCAAGTAGAGACCTACTTTTGGTTCTTTCATGGCCATCATTTTGTCACCAAACCAATTGGGTTAGTTTGCCTGTGGACAATGGAAATCCAAACACCAAAGCACCAGCTTTTTACATTGAGAAAGGTTTATTGTGAGTCAGCTGACAAGGAGACAGAAGGAAATGCTCAAATCCGTCTCCCTGAGCTGGGGGCTGGTCAGCTTTTATAAGCATAGGCTAATGAGGTATGATCTTATTATATCTTGCAACGAGGTGATGCCAGGAAGCCTGATCTGATTGGATCCTGCCATAGGGTATGCCAGGGCTCAATCTGATTGGATCCTGGATCCTGCCATGTGGTGTCCACCTCCTAATTCAGTACTTACTACTCAGTCTAAGCATTAGGTTGTGCCCATGGTCGTATGCTTGGTTTATCAGCAAGCCTTTATAGAAAGCCTACTATGTGTGATGAATGTACTGGCCCAGGTGTTTTTCAGGTACCTTAAATTCAATTTAGAGTCATTTGAAATGAATTGCCTTAGCCGTGAAGTATTTTTAGTTCCTTGGAACCTTAATAGCAGTTTTATTGTTGTTGTTGTTTTCTGAGACGGAATCTCGCTGTCGCCCAGGCTGGAATGCAGTGTTGCAGCCTTGGCTTGCTGCAACCCTGCCCCCTGGGTTCAAGAGATTCTTGAAAAATAGTTACCCGGAGACTACCCATGACCAACGTCTGTGAAACTGTGGAAATAAATAATTGAAAATCTAAGTCGCTGGAGCTTTAAATTATTTTGAGCCATTAAAGAAATGTGATCATGAAGCCTGAGTCACATGACAGGCAACTGTAACCTAGAAAGGTATAACTGTTTCTCTGATTACAGATTAGCCTTTGTTCTTACATATAATGTTTCAGTGTTTTGTACAATGTCGTAAATGAATAAAGCGTGTCAGGGAAGATTCCTTCCCTCTTCTCTGTTGATTTTCCTTATAGATTAACTTCCCTCTTAACCTTTCTCATACAAAGACTTCGTGACTATCACATTGTCTTAAGATGGAATATTAAATATACTCTTAAATTGGAAAGGAAATGAAAACCAGCTGTAAAGAAAACAAGCCATAGGGAAAAGAAAATAAACTGTAACTAAATTGTTATAACTCATAAATTAGCCTTGTATAGAAAATGTTGTGATCCTGTTAAATTTCTTTGTTTTCTTCCTATATGCAAGACCTTAACTTTTAACTTCAGAGTGCTGACTCCATTTCTCTGGAGTCTGTGTTTCCTGGATGGCCATTCCTAGTCTTTCATATGAATAAACTCTTTTAAACTGGATTCTGATCCTTTCGATTAGTTCAGGTTGACAAAACCATACCCCAAAAAGATGAAGAATAGTTTTGCTTTTATATTTTTGGCACGAAAACTCCTAGCACTGGCAGACTGACATGTCTCTGGGTCAAATGACCGGAAACATCAAAACCCTGTCTCTACAAAAAATACAAAAATTGGCCAGACATGGTGGCACATGTCTATAGTCTCAGCTATTAGGGAGGCTGAGGCAGGAGGATCACCTCAGCCCAGGAGCTTGAAGCTGCAGTGAGCTGTGAGCATGCCACTGCATTCCAGCCTGGGTGATAGAGCGAGACCCTATCACAAAAATGAATAAATAAATAAGTAAAAGCATGATTCTATGGAAAGGACATATTACATGTTATTAAGTTTTAAGGAGCACAATACGAAATTATATACCGTTTCCACTTAGGTTTAAAAAAATCAAGCCTTTGCATGTGTTCATTTAGCCATTCATTCCTTGAAAGAAAACGTCTTAAGCGTCTCCTGTTAGTACATTCTGTGCTAAGGTGATCTAACTCAGTTACAGTTTTATAGGAAGACAGATCATGAAACAACAGTAAATGAATGATACCCTTCTCTTCACTCACTGCTCTCTAGCCATATTGATCTTTCAATTTCTCAAAGTTAGCAAGCTCTTTCCTGTGCACATTTTACTGTCTTCACAGTGCCTCTTATATTGTAAAGCTGGTGATTATGTATTTATAAGGATAGTTATCTACCCGATATCTCTGTCTCTATATTGTAACTTCTTTGAGGGCAGGAATCATGATACCATTTAATTGTCAATACTTAGCTCAATACCCAATACATAGTAGGTATTCAGTAAACATTTCTTGGGCAAATGAATGAATACATGATTAGGGGAAGTATGTAGTAGAAACACTTTAATCTAATGGGAGTTAGTGGAGATTTCCCCAAAGAACTGAATTTTAAGCAGAGATCTGAAGAATGAAGAAGAATTAGCAAGCGAAGAAGAAGAGGCAGAGTGTTCTAGAGCTTAAGCTTAGATATTATCCTAAAGGCAAGAGAAGAGTTTTAAACAAAATGTAGTACTATCAAATTTCCATTTTCCAGTATTTGTTAGGCATAGACTAGATAGGCAGTGCTGGAGCCAGAGAGGTTGTTTGGGAGGCTTTAATAATAATAGATGGCGGTGGCCTCACTTGGGTTCTTGGCAGTGGAGAAACAGAGAAGTGAGTGTGTTTGAGAGATTTTTAGAAGGCAGAATAACTGATTAGGGATAGTGAAGGAAAAGGAAGAGTTAGTGTGATTCCACATTTCTGCTTTACAATTGAGAAGATCCTTGGGCCATTAATGGATACTAGGGACTCCATTAAAGGAAAGAAGTATCTGAGGAGTAAAGAACCTGAGGTACCCTTGAGACCTATCTAAATGAAGGTTGAGCATTAAGGACTTCATTATATAGGTGAATATTCTGGGTATAAATAAATGCCTTGAAAGAAAGAAAGAAAACCTTAATAATATTGGGACTCAAGTTATATTAAATTTTTTATTATTAAATTTTGGTTTTCATTATTGTATTTTGTGAAGGAAATATAAACTTAAAAAAATTATATCGCATGGGAAATGCAAAATTAAAAAAATAAAAAAGGACAAAAAACTAATACCTTCTTTAGGCAAAATGTGGGCTACACCCGGTAAAAATAAGTGAATGGTCCTAAATAGAAGCCTACTGGGAAATGAATTCAACATTAGCATGTATGTATGGGGATGAGTCATCTGGAAATTTAAACTTGCCATTCAAAGAAGGCCTCCTAGTGGAAGGGCCTGTCATTTATTCATCCATGTATCCTTCGGACTTAGCATAGTGCCTTGTACCTAGCAATGGCTCAAGTGATAGCTATGATTTTAGATTTATTATTAGCACATTAATTTTGTTTACATCACTATTCAACATTGAATTTTTATACAATGATATAATCTATGTCATCTTTTTAGGTAGATTGGGGTCAGCTGGACTACTTAGTTGTTGACATGCCACCAGGAACTGGAGATGTGCAGCTATCAGTCTCACAGAATATTCCTATAACAGGTAAATCTTCAAAGTTTAAGGTAATTTGTACTTTTTTTGATGTGTTGTTATTGCTATACCAAAACACAAACTCCACATCAGGCAAATATTTTATCTTAAAATATTCATTCACTTATAAATTTTCATTAGAGATCAGAAGCATAAATTATTCAAAATATTACCAGAATAAGTATATTTATGAAACCATTACACTTTTGTTACTAGGAAGAGCAAAGTCTCTGGTTCTTGTTGTTCTTGGGAGAAAGAATTTGTCCAAGAGACAATTTTAGCAAAAAGAACAGAATTTATTGAAGAAAGTACATGCCAAGAGAGGAGCAGGCTGGAAAAACAGCAGTAGGAACAGCAAGGGTTAAGTAGTAGCAGAGACAGTACGCTCTGAAAGAGGAGGCAGAGTGAGCTGCTTGAAAGAAAATGAGCCAACAGCCCTGAGAGTTCAACATTGCAGTTTTCATTGTGTTGAACTCTTTCTTTAAGTTCCTGTCTGTCTCAAGTCTCGGCCTTGGTCTTTGGCTAGTTTCCCACTTCTGCTTTAAGTCTCTACCTTGTCCCTGACTAGTTCCTGCCACAGTTTTGTGGGATTCTCTTACTCTGAGTTGATGCACATGTGTCTGCCCAGTGTTGGATATGAAGTCTACTTAATGGCATTGTTGCTCCTTACCGCCACCCCAGGAAGGTCGTATAGCGGTTAAATCTGTACTTACTGTGCCTGTGTATCTCTTAAGAATTTCCCTTTTGCCCAACTCTTTCCCTCCTTATCAGCATGTAGCTAGCTACATTCTGACAGGTTAACTATAGAGTGAGCAATTACTGGGCATCTTAAGGGGTATTTCAGGGTGTTCCTTTCTGCATAGGTATTTCCGCTCCTGTCTACTCATACCCAGCATGCAGGTTTTGGGTAGTCTCTGGGATGTGAGATTTTCTAGTCCTCCTTTTCTCAGGCGCTCTGTTTCCTGCTCATGTCTAGCTATCTGTCTGCTCTAACACTTCACAAAGGTGGTAGTATAAATCTGTGTTCTGGGAAAGCAGTAGCATTTAAGTATTTTTTAGGCAGAACATGACTGGTTCACTGCTGTGCAGCACTTATACCACTGGTACATGACAGGCACTCGGCAAATATTTATTGAGTGAACACTGAATAAGAATAAATATTAGGAAAATTGGCTTTTTGGTAAATACAACTGTGGGAGAATCTTATAGTCTGCTAATTAATATTAAAGTCAAGAAAACAATAAACATAGCTTATATAAAATACATAATTCTTCAATATGGTAGTGCATATCTTTTTTATGATATGGAATTTAAATATTAGTACGGTAGTTACCCTTTATATTGAATCTGTTTCTAAAGATTTTCCTAGATTCCACTAGATAAATAGTTGCGAATCTCTCATATATGAAAGGATTTCTGGGAAAATAATGGAATTTTAAAGTGTCTTTGCTAATTAGTTATATGCTGATTGCCAAACAATATCATTGACATTTAATGATTAAAAGATTTAGAATCTAAGTTTTTGACAAAATATACATGTTATTTGGAAATATCAGGTATAACCTTATTAATAGAGATACTTTTGCTATTTTAACATATTTATAATCTTAATGGAGTCTGAGACTTTTTCTTTGGTAAGGCAGGCTGTAAAGTATGAGATGGGAGTAAAATGATATATGAAAATAATTCATTTTTTCATACTGTGATTTTCTTTCTTTTTTTGCTGTTTTCTTTTAAGGTATTTATCATTTTAGGATTTTATATTTACAAATTTTGAGAATATTTACCAAATGTTCATTAAAAAAAAATGTGCTTCTGATACCTTGGAATGCCTTTTGCAAGCATACAAAATGCTTACATTATTCATATAGATAATACATTAGTAAAATTGGGCTAAATTATCATTTATGCCTTGAGTAGTGACTTGGCACCTTGGAAAAGTTTAAGTTACCTCACACAGGTAAACTGATGTTGCCTAAGCAGTCTTTTTCTCCATTATACTTTTCTTTAAGCTCCTTTGGACAAGATTTATGATTAAATTACCCTATTTTAGTTTGTATTTATACTCCAACACCAGCATTGTATATAGATAGAGGCTGACATTTTCTTCCCCATTCTTTCTTATATCCTAAAATTTAACCAGTGTATTTCTTTTTTCCTTTCCTCTGATGAAAAGTCAGCCATGTAATAGGCAATTAATATTACATGAGAGTAAGACAGTCTTTTTTTGTTGTGGTGGTGAAATGTGCAGAACAGTTAAGTAGTACTATTAATATATTGACGTTGTTGTGCAGCCATCACCACTGCCATCGCCAGAGACTTCATCTTCTCAAACTGAAACTTTGGAGCCATTAAACAGTAACTCTGGTGGGGTGCTGTGGCTCATGCCTGTAACCCCAGCACTTTGGGAGGCCGAGGCAGGTGGATTACGAGGTCAGGAGATCGAGACCATCCTGGCTAACATAGTGAAACCTCGTCTCTACTAAAAATGCAAAAAAATTAGCTGGGTGTGGTGGTGGGCACCTGTAGTCCCAGCTACTCGGGAGTCTGAGACAGGAGAATGGCGTGAACCCGGGAGGTGGAGCTTGCAGTGAGCCAAGATCACACCACTGCACTCCAGCCTGGGCAGGAGAGCAAGATTCCGTCCCAAAAAAAAAACAAAAACAAAAACCAGTAACTCTCTGTAGATCCTCCATTCTCCTCAGCCTCTGATAACCACTATTCTTAATGTGTTTTTTACATTAAAGGAAGACCAAGCAAGAAAATATATTTTGAAAGACTGCATTAATGCCAGGTGTGGCGGCTCTTACCTATAATCCCAGCACTTTAGGAGGCCGAGGCAGGAGGATCACTTGAACCCAGGAGTTCAAGACCAGCCTGGGCAATATAATGAGACCCCATCTGTACAAAAGAATTAAAGAAAAAAAAGTCATCTGGGGGTGGTGGCGTGCACTGGTGGTCCCAGCTACTTAGGAGGCTAAGGCAGGAAGATCACTTGAGCCCTGAAGGTCGAGGCTGCAGTGAGCTGTATTCAAGCCATTGCACTCCAAACTGGGTGATAGAGTAAGACCCTGTTTCAAAAACAAATAAAAATAAAAAAAGATTTAAAACCTAAAATTTATTTTATGATTTATTATTAAACCATTATATCAATAAATTTTGATTCATATGCAAGGTAAATGCGTAGCACTGTAGAGGAGAAAAGGATGAGTAAATCAGTCTATTCCCTAGACCAGAGTTCCTTACCTTTTTTGACTTTCAGAGTTTTTATGAGAATTTGATGAATACTATGGATTTTCTCCAGGAAAATATATTTATATATGGTATACAGAAACACTAATTTTGTATATAAATTTAGGAAGTTTACACTCCTCAGGTTAAAAGCCCTAGCTCTAAGAGGTAGAGCAAGGTGAGGAGCAGGAGAGAGTGGCTGGTAAGAAAAGAACATGTATGACTTATGAGAAGTGCTTATGAGAGATCTAAACCCAGGCTATGGGTTTCAAAGGAAGAGACTGTGAGATTAAGGGGAATACAAAACACTTCATGGAGATGGACCTTGAAGAATAAATACGATACATTGTAGAACATTCAGGATTGCTCCATACCTTGCTTTCTTTGCTTGTTCTTTAATAATTTAATCAATGAAAACCACTAATTCTTTATGGGCAGTAGATTTCTGTATGAAATGGTATCATGGTGATTGCCTGTTAATAATAAACTGCCATTGGATGACAGTCTTCCATACATTAATTTTCAAATTTAATTCTTACAGGTGTTATATGATTTGTTTTCTTAAATCTCAAAAGGGTTTAGTGGCTTTCATAAGAAAACACAATTACAGTAAATCATAGCTAAGTTTTATATTCATTTTGACAGAGTTTAAAGCTTATGCTGTTGACCTCTACATCAGACTGGCCTAATGTAAAACCCAACAATGTTTGACTCATAGATTTTTCTGAGTTTAGCCCTAGTCCATTAAAATTAATTTAGGTTGAAATTATTCTAATCTAGGTAATCCCTGATAAAAAATAAATTTATCTGTGAATATGCCTAAATTTGTGGACCCCTAGGGGCTGAATATCCAACTCGTGGTCTGGATTGGTGCTTACTATATTCAGTAATTTTTTTGAGTCCTGAGAGACTACTTTGGTCCTCTTTAACTCACACATTCCAGGAGAATTCTGGAGGTAGTCTAGAAGCAGTTTTCTTCTTCTTTTAGGAGTATAGCCCCAAGTGGTTCTTGAAGAGACCAGTATTATCTTTGTGCTCATTCATATACCAGTCTTGAACATATGGCCCATTTTCAGACACCCTGGCTCTCTGTATAGAATTGTAGCAGTGAGTGTTAGTACATTCATATTGTGGTTATTAAGTCAGTATTAAAATGGATAACAATGAAAGACTAGATTTCCTACATTGAAGTTGTATTAATTTGTATTAATTTTATAATTATAAAAAATAGCAGCAAGGAAATGCAGATAAACAACAAAAAAAAAAGTAGCAAACAATAAAATGTTCTACCAAAAGGATGTTGAAGGGAATTTGGGGAGCATGTGATTGTGTCTATGTGTGTGTTAAAGTGTGTATGTTAAAGCCTTAGTTCCTGAGGTTTGGGTTTATTCAGGCCAGTGTCATTTCACAGATAGCATATCTAAAAAGCTACCAAAAATGATCCAGTTCCCAAGATTTCGAGGGAATGGCAGCAACCAAGAAATTGCTGGCCTGGCTGAATCATGACTTTCATAAATTTACATAACCTGTAACAGCCTGTCAGAATCATGTCTGCTCTTTCAGACTTAACTAAATTATATGTTCTCTAATTATAAACCCAGTTTTTCTTTCCTTATCATTGACTTTAGAACTCTTGTAAGATACTCTGTGTTCTTCTACCTTTTCTTATGTCCCATATCCTATAAACAACATAAGCTCTTTAGATTCCCATTTGAGTATCCCTGTAATTTGACCTCTCTCTCCTTCCCAGTAAACACCTTCGTATAATTTGGATCCCTCTAAAAAAAACCCTTTGTACTCACTACTCCCACCTTCCCTTTACTTTCCAGAGTCTGTCTTTAAAACGCAGTTGATTCTCACTTAGAATGCCTTTCCTCCTCGTCAGTGAGTACTCAAATCCTGTGTAATCTTTAAAAGCTATCTAGCTCAAATGTCTACTCCCTGCCATCTTCCCCAAATCCCCACTTAGGAATCACTTCCCCCTCATTTGGAAATCACATAGCATAATGTTTGGCTCATTCCTATAGCACTTCTGATGTTCTTCATTCAAAACCTGCATACCTATGTTATCTTCTCTAGCAGACTGTTAACTTCCTGGAGGGCTAGGCTGTTTTTCATTCATCTTTGCATTTCTCAGGGTGCCAAACTCAGTGCCTTTCTGCAACTACTCAGGAAATGTTGAATCAATGAATGAGTGTTTTATCTGTGACTGTGTTATCTTTCCAACTAGGCTGGAAGCTGCTTGAATGCAAAAAATATTTCCTATTTATCATAGTATCTCTTAAAGTACTTTGGCCTATAGCTTATACAATTAATATTAACTGAGTAAATGACAAAGCTACTCTGACTAGCTATTACTGTTTATGTAGAAAGTTTTGTGCCCCCTTATCTTTCTTACCATCCTGCTGATTCATCCTATGAGCCCCTCACCCTGACTCCTTCTCACCCAAGTGTTTTTTCTGTGTATATGTTAAAGGAAGCATTTTTCAAGGAAATATGCATTTTATTTTATTTTCCCTCTGAGAGAAAACTACTTTCATTTTAGGTATTTATTTATGGTTTTTTTTTTTTTTTTTTTTTTTTGCTGTACCGTATATAATATCCATGTGATCTGTTGATGCCTTTTAGTATTCCCTTTGTTTTAGTGTGTGGGATAGTAGTGTGCAGGTAGGCATTTGCTATTTGATTACTTGCAGGCTGTATATTAAATTACTAATGAGAATAACTAGTGTTGTTCCTAGTGTTGTTCCACTGTAATACAGTAATTAGAAATTACCTTATTTACATGGGGCGTGGTGGCTCACACCTGTAATCCCAGCACTTTGGGAGGCCCAGGCAGGCAGATCACGAGATCCAGAGAACGAGACCATCCTGGCTAACACGGTGAAACCCCGTCTCTGTTAAACATACAAAAAATTAGCCGGGGCTGGTGGTGGGTACCTGTAGTCCCAGCTACTTTGGAGGCTGAGGCAGGAGAATGGCGTCAACCCGGGAGGCAGAGCTTGTAGTGAGCAGAGATCCTGCCACTGCAATCCAGCCTGGGCGACAAAGCAAGACTCCGTCTCAAAAAAAAAAGAAAGAAAGAAATTATCTTATTTACTTGAAGTGATGTAGTAAGGTGCTAAATACCTTTCTTGAAAAAAAAAAAAAAAGAAATTATCTTTATTTACTTGAAGTGATGTTTAGTAAGGTGCTAAATACCTTTCTGATCCTCTGTCCTTACCTGTGGGAAACTTGCTTAACTCCACAGACTTGTAAGGATCAAATAAGATAATGAATGTAAAGCCTCCATCTAAATGTGTACTATTTTCTAGAAACTACAGGAACACTATCAAAAAGTTTTTTTGTGGGCAGGGCGGTTAGTAGTGAAATGTCGTGAATTAGAAAGAGCCTTTCTATCAATTTTGCATTTCTGTAAGCTATGTTGAGAATAAAATCAGATGTTTTATACTTGGAAAGAGACATTCTTTTGGAAAATGCGTAGAGGCAGACCTGTCCACACAGAAAGTGTAGTATTCTGAAAGAGAATCTTGAATCTTGATATTAGCTAGATATAAGATACAACTGCCACCCCCCCCCCACAAAAAAAACCACCTTTTTTATAGTGTACATGTAGTTTCTAGAAAATACTACACATTTAGGTGGAATCTTTACATTCATTATCTTATTTGATCCTTACAAGTCTGTGGAGTTAAGTTCTCCACAAGTAAGGATAGAGAATCAGAAAGGTGTTTAGTACCTTACTAAACATCACTGCAAGAAATAAGATAAAGAATTTCTAATTACCAACTCTTTGTATATGCTCCATCTTGTTACATAGAATGGATAACAACCTCATTACAGGTACACCTTGGGAGTATCACAGGTTTGGTTCCAGACCACCTCAATAAAGCAAATATTGTCATCAAGTAAGTCTCATGAACTTTTTGGTTTCTTAGTACATACAAAACTTTTGTTTACACTATACAGTAGTCTATGAACTGTACACAACATTATGTCTTTAAAAATGTACATTCCTTAAATATTTTATTGCTAAAAATGCTAATGGTCATCCAAGCCTTCAGCAGGTCATACTTTTTTTGCTGGCAAAGTGTCTTGCCTTCATGATTGTGGCTACTGACTGATCAGGGTGGCAGTTGCTGATGGTTGGAGTGGCTGCGGCATTTTCTTAAAATAAGACAACAAAGAAGTATGCTGTATCAACTGACTCCCTTTCAGGAAAGATAGCATGTGATGCTGTTTGATAGCATTTAACCAATAGTAGAATATCTTTCAAAATTGGAGTCAGTCTTCTCAAGCCATGCTTCTGCTTTATCAACTAAGTGTGCGTAATATTCTAAATACTTTGTTGTCATTTCAACAGTGTTCACAGCATCATCACCAAAAGTAGATTCCATCTCAGTAAACCACTTTATTTGCTAAAGCAATTCCTTATCTGTTCAAGTTTGATAATGAGATTTCAGCAATTCAATCACATCTTCAGATCCCACTTCTAATTCTAATAATTCTCTCGCTGTTTCCACCACATCTGCAGTTATTTCCTTCACTGAAGTCTGGAACCCCCAAAAGTCATCTGTGAGGGCTGGAATAAACTTCTTCCAAACTCCTGTTCATCTTGATATTTTGACCCCTGCCCATGAATCACGAATGTTATTTGGTACAGTGAGAATACATACAACATAATATCAATAATATCAATAGGATTGTCGTCTTATATATGGGTGTGGTTTGTGGCACCCCACAACAGTTATAATAGTAACATGAAAGATCACTGATCACAGATCACCATAACAGATATAACCTTAATGAAAAAGTCTGAAATATTGCAAGAATTACCAAAATGTGACACACAGCCACAAAATGTGACTATGTATGCTGTTGGAAAAATGGCACGGGTAGACTTGCTTGACACAGGTTTGCTACAAACCTTTAATTTGTAAAAAATGCAGTATCTGTGAAGTGCAGTAAAGTGAAGTGCAATAAAATGAGGTGTGACCATATAAGAAGAAACTTTAAATTTAAAAAAACTTATTTCTTTTTTGTGTTAAATATTTTTCCTTCTTTGTTTCAACTGAAGTGCTGTGTATGATATCTGAAGACTGTCTCCATTTGACTTCAACTCTTGGAATTAAGTAGACTTTATGCTTCATATGAAATATGTGAAGCATGTTTTCTCTTTTTAAGGATTGGAGAGTTTTAGTAATTTATTTATATTAAAGTGCTGTATTAGAGTCCTAGCAGGAAACAGATGACACACCTTAAAATGAATTAATAAAAGAAAGTTTAATGAAGCGACTAGTTAAAGGAAACCAACCAGAGATGGTGACGTACCCAGGGACTAGTGACAGTACAACTTGTTATTGCCCTTCCACTGGAAGGGGCAAGGGAGTGAACTGTGTTAGTGGAACTTGGAGCCTGCTGGAGCCATGGAAAAGGGGTTGCCTGATAGAGGAAGCTGTGGCTCTTCCCAGCACTGCTACAAGGCAGGAAGGAGTGTTGGGTGAGGTAGGTAATAAAACTTCAAATTCTTTCTCCTCCCACAGTCTCATCTCCTGTTTGTCCCTCCTCATAGTAGATCCTCATTGAGAGCCAGAAGGCAAGGAAACTTGGGTGATACAGTCCACAGAGGTCAGCTCCTGGGGGACTGATCAGGGCAGAGGGCATTTGGGCAGAGTTTAAGGAATGCGGAGGGAGACTGCCGCAAGTGGAATAATTAACACAACATTGCTTCTTCATGGCTATAATTGTGAATTAACAGCTTGACACAGATGAAATACAAAGAAAGCGGACAGAATCTCTGCCCTCTAAAAGACTGTAAGCTAATTTAGACACCAGTAGTACAGTCAAATTAGTGAAAATTAATACTATCACAAGGCAAAATTATACTGTCATAAACCTACAAACAGAATATTGATGTTGTAGATGAGCAGTGATACAAGTATATTTTGTGTAATGGGGAGTAATAGATGGAAGAGTTTATTTTGATAGGATAGTTAGAAAAAAGTTCCCCTTCACGTTATTAAGTAAAGATTGATATAGGAATGAAACTTTTGGAAATTGTTCTTATAATAGAACGAACAAAGACTGAGCAACTAAGTGGGAAGCTATCATGATCCCTTCTTTGTTCCTTCTGTTTTCTTCCAGGGAACAGCAGAAGTGGTACAGGACACAGCTAGACAGTCCTAGTGTGAGTCCTATTTTGATTTCTTATCTCCTAGAGAGAGAGAAGCCACTGTGTATGACAGTAGTGAGCTAGTTAATATGCTGAATATTGATGGGCTCAAGAAAAGTTGCATTAACAGTTTGGTGTTATATTATTGCTGTGGTTTGACTGTGTCCCACAAAAGTTCATGTGTTAGAAACTTACTTGCTAATGTAACATTATTAAGAGGTGTGGACTTTTAAGAAGTGATTGCGTCATCAGGGCTCTATCCTCATGAATAAACGAATGCCCTTATCCCAGGAATGAGTTAATTCTCAAGGGCGTTAATTAGTTCTTACAGGAGGGAGGGAGTTCTCTCCAGAGCAGGTTGTAATATAATAAAAACAAGTTTAACTTATTCTTAAAATCTCCTTAGCACACGATTTACTTGCCCTTCTTCTTCCTTTTTTTTTTTTTTTTTTTTTTTTGAGACAGAGTCTTGCTCTGTCGCCAGGCTGGAGTGCAGTGGCACAATCTTGGTTCACTGCAGTCTCCGCCTCCCGGGTTCAAGCAATTCTCCTACCTCAGCCTCCCGAGTAGCTGGGACTACAGGTGCATGCCGCCATGCCTGGCTAATTTTTTTGTATTTTTAGTAGAGACAGGGTTTCAGCACGTTGGCCAGGATGGTCTTGATCTCCTGACCTCGTGGTCCACTGGCCTGGGCCTCCCAAAGTGCCTGGGCCTCCCAAAGTGCTGGGATTACAGGCGTGAGCCACCGCTCCTGGCCACCCTTCTTCTTTTCTACACAATGTCATGATGTAGTGGGAAGGCTCTCCCCAGAAGTTGCTGCCATGCCCTTGGACTTCCCAGCCTACAGAACAATGAGCCAAATAAACTTATTTTCCTTATAAATTACCCAGTCTCCAACATTCTGTTATGGAAACAGAAAGTGAAATGAGACAATTGATAACGAGGTGATGTCCTTTCTTCCTGTCTAGGACCTTTCCTATCTGGATGCTGCAGATAGAAAGCCAGAGGTCTTTCTGTCTCTTACTCATTTAAATGAGATGAGATAGGAGTTTTAAATTAAGACATTGTGATATTTCAGTCATTGTTTAAAGTGAAAGGCATTTATTGTTTGTGAAAGGTGTCAGGCCTATTGTCACAGTGACTAAACTTCCATTCACTCATTAAAAATTCTTGAGAAAAAATTAAACTTGCCTACCCTGGTATTTTTCCTTCCATCAGCAGTTTACTTAATCACGTTATCTCTTTTATGGTAACACTCTTTGACTGCCAATTTGGACAATGGTTTCTGTAATGAGGAAACCCTATTGGGGATTAGAGGATCAGAAACTTATTGTGCCAAGTTAAATAAATGAATACCCATACGCCATTTCTTTAATAGTTTCCTTGATTGTTTGGCATTTACTTTTCAAAGCAAAGGACACATAGTAATTTTCACTTAGGGAAACTAAATAAAATCTTCATTTTAAAAAAAAAAAGCTATTTTTTCACTTCTTATTTTCAAATTTGCAAGACGTAATTCTTTAATAGGCATCTAATGCCCAGTTTTTTTTTTGGGGGGGGGGGGGAAAAACATTGAAAACTCAAGAAAAAACATTTGGCTATTTGGATTTTAGTTGCTGTGTTCCCCTAAACACTTTACAATTTATAATGACTTCAAAATGTAGCTCTAAAATAACCTTGCACCTTAAAGGTAGAGGAATTAGGACATTACTTTTCCTGATATTAAGGAATATTAAGTTTTCATTTATGTTTTCAATTTCCAGAACAGAACATTAAAGGAGGCGATCAATTTTGTACTCTTTTCAAGCACACCATCTTTCCATGCAAATGTTGGACAGAGTTATAATTAATAGATACTTGGCAAGAGTTGCATGATGTGGAAAGAGTTATTGTTTTATTCATCAAGTTAAAAAAATTCTTTCTGAAATAAATTGGTTTTGTTGTTACACAAATTGTAACCAACTACTGGAAACTGCATTCCAGGGTTTTATCTTTTAAGGCATTCCTGGTGATTCAGTTTGCAACTTTAGCTCTAGTTAGATTAGGAATCAAATTTATAAAATCAAATATAATGCCATTTACTAAATGCTTTCTGTCTTTCTTTTCTTTTCCTCCTTTCTTTCCATTCTTTCTTTCTTTCCTTTCTTCCTTTGAGATGGAGTCTCTCTATATTGCACAGGCTGGTCTCAAACTCCTTGGTTCAAGGGATTCTCCCACCTTAGCCTCCCAAGTAACTGGGATTACAGGGATGCACCACCACACCTAACTCTCAATCTAAATTTAAGAAGAAGTAAACTCTTTAGGGCTCTTGTATTTGGCTGAGCATATATGAAATACAAGGGAAGGGACATAGTTTTTGCCCTCTATGAGTTTGTAAGCTAATATAGACAGTAGTAGTACAGTCAAATTAGTGAAAATTCATACTATCACAAGGCAAAATTGTACTGTCATTAAATCTATGAACAGAATATTTATATTGTAGATAAGCAAGTATATTTTGTGTAGTGGGGAGTAGAAGTAATAGGTAGATGTTACAGTTAAAAGTTCAATTAAGAGTTCAAAGAAATAGCTTGAGAATTAATAACTTCTGAACTATGACATGAAAAGGAGCAGGAGTTTAAAAGCTTCCCCAGGTGATTCTTATTTAATCAGCTTTCAGCATCACTTGTCTAGACCAACCCATCTGATGTTTGAATTCCCTGAATTCCTATCAAGAGGTCATCTAGCCTGTATTTGAATAGTAAGTTTCTGAGATAATTCATTCCTTTTTATAGTACAAAAACAGGCACATAGACCAATGGAACAGAATAGAGAGCCTAGAAGTAAGGCCACACACCTATGACTATCTGATCTTCAACAAGGGTGACGAAAAACAAGCGTTGGGGAAAAGACTCCCTATTTAATAAATGGTGCTGGGATAACTGGCTAGCCATAAGCAGAAGATTGAAGCTGCAACCCTCCCTTACACCATATACAAAAATCAACTCAAGATAGATTAAAGACTTAAATGTAAAACCCAAAACGATCAAAACCCTGGAAGACAACCTAGCAATACCATCATGGACATAGGAATGGCAAAGATTTCATGACAAAGATGCTAACAGCAATCACAACAAAAGCAAAAATTGGCAAAAGGGATCTCATTAAAATTAAGAGCTTCTGCACGGCAAAAATAAACTATCAACAGAGTAAACAGACAACCTACAGAATGGGAGAAAATATTCACAAACTATGCATCTGACAAAGGTCTAATATCCAGCATCTATTTACAAGAAAAAAATAAAGCCATTAAAAAGTGGGCAAAGGACATGAACAGACACTTTTCAAAAGAAGGCATACATGCAGCCAACAAGCATATGAATAAAAGCTCAAAATCACTGATCACTAGAGAAATGCAAATCAAAACCACAATGACATACCATCTCATACCAGCCAGAATGGCTGTTATTAATACAAAGTCGAAAAATAACAGATGCTGGTGAGATTGCAAAGAAAAGGTAACACTTATACACTGTTGGTGAAAGTGTAAATTAGCTCAACCATTGTGGAAGCTGGTGATTCCTCAAAGAGCTAAAGACAGAACTGTCTTTCAGCCTAGCAGTGCCATTACTGGGAGTATAACTGAAGGAATATAAATCATTCTGTCATAAAGACACACGCACATGTACATTCATTGCACTACTACTCACAATAGCACAATAGCAAAGAATGCAATCAACCTAAATGCCAATCAGTGGTAGACTGAATAAAGAAGATGTGATATATACACACCATGGAATACTGTGCGTCCATAAAAAAGAATGTTCCTTTTCAGGGACATGGATGGAGCTGGAGGCCATTATCCTTAACTACCTAATGCAGGAACAAAAAAATACCCCATGTTCTCACTTATAAGTGGGAATTAATCGTGAGAACACATGGATACAAAGAGAGTAACAACACACACCGGGGCCTCTCAGAGGGTAAAGGGTGGGAGGAAGGAAAGGAGCTGAAAAAAAAATGACTATTGGATAATAGACTTAATATGTGGGTGATGAAATAATCTGTGCAACAAACCCCTGTGACACAAGTTTACCTATATAACAAAACTTCACATGTAACCCCGAACCTAAAATAAAATTTCAAAAAAAAAAAGAAAAGAATTTTGGGACATTTCCTTCATGATATACCAGACAGAGCTTAATGTCTTAAAAGTTCAGTGAATAGTATAATGACCAATATGTGGTCAGATTCATACAAAACACCACTTTTGAATTCATTAAACATTTATATGTAGGAAAAAATACAAATCCCACATTTTAAAAAGTTTGTGCACTTGGTCATAGATGTTAGAAATTTGATCAGGATCTGAAATGTCGCTCTGAAGAATGCCTTCACATCTTAAGTATGACGGTATTTGGAAATAGAGCAAAGCTTTCCATATAAAGTCTCTGTCTCTATTCTTTTATTTCCTGAAAAATACCTAGTTAAATAAAGTTAGGGTAATGGTAATCAGAGAGCAACAGTTCTCCTTTCTAGAGTTTGTTTTAGGGAAAGAATGTGTATAAAAAGGAACGTGTTCTGTTATTAAACGGTCTTTGGTATTGGTTTGCTGTAGTCATGAGCAAGCTGAGCTATGTGCGCATCACAATTTGAAATGCAAAATATTTAATCTTAGAGTTCAACATGAACAAACACTGGAAACCAAAATAGTATTTTCAGTTGTAGAGCCATATGTGTACAAGTAAGCTCCCCAAGGTGTTTGCTGATCAATATAAAGATAGATTCAAGACTGGAAAAATACAAGGGTTTTATCTTTTTTATTTTATTTATTTTTTGAAGGATTTTTTTTTGTTATACTTTAAGTTCTAGGGTACATGTGCACAACATGCAGGTTTGTTACATATGTATACACATGCTGTGTTGGTTTGCTGCACCCGTTAACTCATCATTTACATTAGATATTTCTCCTACTGCTATCCCTCCCCCATCTCCCCACCCCACGACAGGACCCGGTGTGTGATGTTCCCCGCCCCGTGTCCAGGGGTTCTCATTGTTCAGTTCCCACCTATGAGTGAGAACATGCGGTGTTTGGTTTTCTATCCTTGCTATAGTTTGCTCAGAATGATGGTTTCCAGCTTCATCCATGTCGCTACAAAATACATAAACTCATCCTTTTTTTATGGCTGCATAGTATTCCATGGTATATATGTGCCACATTTTCTTAATCCAGTCTATCATTGATGAACATTGGGTTGGTTCCAAGTCTTTGCTATTGTGAATAGTGCCGCGATAAACATACGTGTGCATGTGTCTTTATAGTAGCATGCTTTATAATCCTTTGGGTATATTCCCAGTAATGGGATGGCTGGGTCAAATTGTATTTCTAGTTCTAGATCCTTGAGGAATCGCCACACTGTTTTCCACAATGGTTGAACTAGTTTACAGTCCCACCAACAGTGTAAAAGCATTCCTTTTTCTCCACATCCTCTCCAGCATCTGTTGTTTCCTGACTTTTTAATGATTGTCATTCTAACCGGTGTGAGATGGTATCTCATTGTGGTTTTGATTTATACATCTCTGATGACCAGTGATGATGAGCATTTTTTCATGTGTCTGTTGGCTACATAAATGTTTTCTTTTGAAAAGTGTCTGTTCGTATCCTTTGCCCACTTTTTGATGGGGTTGTTTATTTTTTTCTTGTAAATTTGTTTAAGTTCTTTGTAGATTCTGGATATTAGCCCTTTGTCAGATGGGTAGATTGCAAAAATTGTCTCCCATTCTGTAGGTTGCCTGTTTACTCTGATTGTTTCTTGTGCTGTGCAGAAGCTCTTTAATTTAATTAGATCCCATGTCAATTTTGGCTTTTGTTGCCATTGCTTTTGGTGTTTTAGTCATGAAGTCCTTGCCCATGCCTATGTCCTGAATGATATTGCCTAGGTTTTCTTCTAGGGTTTTTATGGTTTTAGTTCTAACATTTACGTCTTCAATCTATCTTGAATTAATTCATGTATAAGGTATAAGGAAGGGGTCCAATTTCAGCTTTCTACATATGGCTAGCCAGTTTTCCCAGCACCATTTATTGATTAGGAAATCCTTTCCCCATTTCTTGTTTTTGTCAAGTTTGTCAAAGATCAGATGGTTATAGATGTGTGGTATTATTTCTGAGGCCTCTGTTCTGTTCCATTGGTCTATATCTCTGTTTTGGTACCAGTACCATGTTGTTTTGGTTACTGTAGCCTTGTAGTAAAGTTTGAAGTCAGGTAGCATGATGCCTCCAGCTTTGTTCTTTTGGCTTAGGATTGTCTTGGCAATGCAGGCTCTTTTTTGGTTCCATGTGAACTTTAAAGTAGTTTTTTCCAATTCTTTGAAGAAAGTCATTGGTAGCTTGATGGGGATGGCATTGAATCTATAAATTACCTTGGGCAGTATGGCCATTTTCAC
>NW_016812332.1:2776819-2785878 GCF_001698545.2 Rhinopithecus bieti | reverse complement strand
TTTTTTTTTTTTTTTTTTTTTGTCTTCTTTCCATTTGCTCGGTAGATCTTCCTCCATCTCTTTATTTTGAGTCTATGTGTGTCTCTGCACGTGAGATGGGTCTCCTGAATACAGCACACTGATAGGTCTTAACTCTTTATCCAATTTGACAGTCTGTGTCTTTTAATTGGGGCATTTACCCCATTTACATTTAAGGTTAATATTGTTATGTGTGAATTTGATCCTGTCATTATGTTACCTGATTATTTTGTCCATTAGTTGATGCAGTTTCTTCCTAACATCAATGGTCTTTACCATTTGGCATGCTTTTGCAGTAGTTGGTACTGGTTGTTCCTTTTCATGTTTAGTGCTTCCTTCAGGAACTGTTGTAAGGCAGGCCTGGTGGTGACAAAATCTCTCAGCATTTGCTTGTCCTTAACAGTGGATTCATTCTAACAGAATCGGATCTTCTTGCTTCATTTCTTTAATTTGATCTTCAGTCACTGATACCCTTTCTTCCACTTGATGAAACCAACTGCTGAAGCTTGTGTATGCATCACGTAAATCTTGTGCCATGGTTTTCAGCTCCATCGGGTCATTTAAGGTCTTCTCTACACTGTTTATTCTAGTTAGCCATTCGTCTAACCTTTTTTCAAGATTTTCGCTTCCTTGCAATGGGTTCAAACATCCTGCTTTAGCTTAGAGAAGTTTGTTATTACCAACTTTCTGAATCCTACTTCTGTCAGCTCATCAAAATAATTCTCCATCCTGTTTCATTCCGTTGCAAGGTGAGGAGTTGTGATCCTTTGGAGGAGAAGGGGCGCTCTGGTTTTAGAATTTTCAGTTTTCTGCTCTGGTTTCTCCCCATCTTTGTGGTTTTATCTACCTTTGGTCTTTGATCATGGTGACCTACAGATGGGGTTTTGGGGTGGATGTCCTTTTTCTTGATGTTAATGCTGTTCCTTTCTGTTTCTTAGCTTTCCTTGTAACAGTCAGGTCCCTCAGCTGCAGGTCTGTTGGAGTTTGCTAGAGGTTCACTCTAGACCCTGTTTGCCTGGGTTTCACCAGTGGAGGCTGCAGACCAGCAAATATTGCAGAACAGCAAATATTCCTGCCTGATCCTTCCTCTGGAAGCTTCATCTCAGAGTGGTACCTGGCTGTATGAGGTGTCAATCAACCCCTACTGGGAGGTGTGTCCAAATTGGGCTAACGGTGGTCAGGGACTCACTTGAGGAGTCGGTCTGTCCATTCTCAGAGCTCAAACACCATGCTGGGAGAACCACTGATTTCTTCAGAGCTGTCAGACAGGGACATTTAAGTCTGCAGAAGTTTCTGCTGCCTTTTGTTCAGCTATGCCCTGCCCCCAGAGGTGGAGTCTACAGAGGCACACGGTCCTCCTTGAGCTGGGGTGGGCTCCACCCAGTTTGAGCCACTTTGTTTACCTACTCAAGCCTCAGCAATGGCAGACGCCCCTCCCCCAGCCAGTCTTCCGCCTCGCAGTTCCATCTCAGACTAGCAGTGAGCAAGACTCCCTGGGCGTGGGACCCGCTGAGCCAGGCGTGGGATATAATCTCCTGGTGTGCCATTTGCTAAGACCGTTGGAAAAGTGCAGTATTTAGGTGGCAGTATCCCAATTTTCCCAGTACAGTCTGTCAGGGCTTCCCTTGGCTAGAAAAGGGAAATCGCCCAACCCCTTGCATTTCCCGGGTGAAGCGATGCCCCACTCTGCTTCCACTTGCCCTCTGTGGGCTGCACCCACTTTCACACCAGTCCTAGTGAGATGAACCAGGTACCTCGGTTGGAAATGCAGAAATCACCCATCTTCTGCATTGATGACGCTGGGAGCTGCAGACTGGAGCTGTTCCTATTCGGCCATCTTGCAAGGGTTTTATCTTAACTTTACAGCAGACATCAGAAGGAGGAAGCAGGGAAGAGAGAGAAACAGAATGAAGACAGACAGACAGACAGACAGAGATAGATATGCACTAACAGTACCATCTGATTCCATCCTAAGTGCTTTAAAATCTGTGGAGGCCTCTTTTGTTCCCAGTCATTCCTAAGTGAACTCAGTCTGGTTAGTTCTGCTTCTTATTTTTTTTTATTTTTTTATTTTTTTTGAGACAGAGCCTTGCTCTGTCACCCAGGCTGGAGTGCAGTGCAGTGGTGCAATCTCGGCTCACTGCAAGCTCTGCCTCCTGGGTTCACACCATTCTCCTGTTTCAGCCTCCCAAGTAGCTGGGACTACAGGTGCCCGACACCACGCCCAGCTAATTTTTTTGTATTTTTACCAGAGACAGGCTTTCACCATGTTAGCCAAGATGGTCTTGATCTCCTGACCTCGTGATCTGCCCGCCTCGGCCTCCCAAAGTGCTGGGATTACAGGTGGGAGCCATCATGCCCAGCCAGCTCTGGTTAATTCTTTATAGCATCATTAAGATGGAGTGACTGGAAGCCCATTTAACTGTTGACTCCATTATACTGAAGAGTCAGTATTTGTCCCTAAACAGCAGATATGTATCCAGAGTTTTTTGACGAACTTGTATTCCTTTTTGTTACACACACACAGACACACACACACACACAAAGTCCTGGGATACATGTGCAGAAGTCACAGGTTTGTTACATAGGTATACACGTACCATGGTGGTTTGCTGCACCCATTAACCTGTCATCTACATTAGATATTTCTCCTAATGCTATCTCTCCCCTAGCCCCCAGCGCCCGACAGGCCCTGGTGTGTGATGTTCCCTTCCCTATGTCCATGTATTCTGATTGTTCAGCTTCCACTTACAAGTGAGAACATGTGGTGTTTGGTTTTCTGTTTCTGTGTTCGTTTGCTGAGAATGATGGTTTCCAGCTTCATCCATGTACCTGCAAAGGACATGAACTCATCTTTTTTTAATGGCTGCATAGTATTCCATGGTGTGTATGTGCCACAGTTTCTTATCCAGTCCATTATTGATGGGCGTTTGGGTTGGTTCCAAGTCTTTGCTATTGTGAACAGTGCTGCAATAAACATGCATGTGCATGTGTCTTTATAGTGGAATGATTTATAATCCTTTGGGTATATACCCAGTAATGGGATGGCTGGGTCAATGGTATTTCTGGTTCTAGATCCTTGAGGAACCGCCACACCATCTTCCACAATGGTTGAACTAATTTACAATCCCACCAACAGTGTAAAAGCATTCCTATTTCTCCACATCCTCTCCAGCATCCATTGTTTCCTGACTTTTTAATGATTGCCTTCTAACTGGCATGAGATGGTGTCTCATTGTGGTTTTGATTTGCATTTCTGTAGTGACCAGTGATGATGAGCTTTTTTTCATGTTTGTTGGTGCATAATGTCTTCTTTTGAGAAGTGTCTGTTTATATTCTTTGCCCACTTTTTGATGAAGTTTTTTTTCTTGTAAATTTGTTTAAGTTCTTTGTAGATTCTGGATATTAACCCATGTCAGATGGATGGATTGCAAAAATTTTCTCCCATTCTGTAGGTTGCCTGTTCACTCTGATGATAGTTTCTTTTGCTGTGCAGAAGCTCTTTAGTTTAATTAGATTCCATTTGTCAATTTTGGCTTTTGTTGCAATTGCTTTTGGTGTTTTAGTTGTGAAGTTTTTGCCCATGCCTATATCATGAATGGTATTGCCTAGGTTTTCTCCTAGGGTTTTAATGGTTTTAAGTCTTATGCTTAAGCCTTTAATCCATCTTGAGTTAATTTTTGTATAAGGTTTAAGGAAGGGGTCCAGTTTCAGTTTTCTGCATATAGCAAGCCAGTTTTCCCAGTACCATTTATTAAATGGGGAATCTTTTCCCCATTGCTGGTTTTTGGCAGGTTTGTTAAAGATCAGATGCTTGTAGATGAGTGGTGTTATTTCTGAGGCCTCTGTTCTGTTTCATTGGTCTATATATCTGTTTTGGTATCAGTACCATGCTGTTTTGGTTACTGTAGACCTGTGGTATAATTTGAAGTCAGGTAGTGTGATGCCTCCAGCTTTGTTCTCTTTGCTTAGGATTGTCTTGGCTATATGGGCTCTTTTTTGGTTCCATATGAAACTTAAAGTACCCTTTTCTAATTCTATGAAGAAAGTTAGTGGTAGCTTGATGCAAATAGCATTGAATCTGTAAATTACTTTGGGTAGTATGGCTATTTTCACGATATTGATTCTTCCTATTCATGAGCATGGAATTTTTTTTTCCCATTTTTTTGTTTCCTCTCTTATTTCCTTGAGCAGTGGTTTGTAGTGCACCTTGAAGAGGTCCTTGACATCCCTTGTAAGTTGAATTCCTAGGTATTTTATTCTCTTTGTATCAGTTGTGAATGGGAGTTCACTCATGATTTGACTCTCTTTTTGTCTATTATTGGTGTATAGGAATGCGTATGATTTTTGCACATTGATTTTTTATTGTGAGACTTTGCTGAAGTTGCTTATCAGCTTGAGATTTTGGGCTGAGACGATGGGGTTTTCTAAATATATAGTCATCTGCAAACAAAGTCAATTTGACTTCCTGTCTTCCTATTTGAATACCCTTTCTTTCTTTCTCTTACCTGATTGCCCTGGCCAGAACTTCCAATACTATATTGAATAGAAGTGGTGAGTGAGGGCATCCTTGTCTTGTGTCAGTTTTCAAAGGGAATGCTTCTAGCTTTTGCCCATTCAATATGATATTGGCTATGGGTTTGTCATAAATAGCTCTTATTATTTTGAGATACGTTTCATCAATACTTAGTTTATTGAGCGTTTTTACAATGAAGTGGTGTTGAATTTTATCGAAGGCCTTTTTGCGTCTGTTGAGATAATCATGTGGTTTTTGTCATTGGTTTTGTTTATGTGATGGATTATGTTTATTGATTTGCATATATTTAACCAGCTTTGCATCCCAGGGATGAAGCCAACTTGATAATGGTGGATATGGTTTTTTTTTTTGATGTGCTGCTAGATTTGATTTTCCAGTATCTTATTGAGGATTTTCACATCGATGTTCATCAGTGATATTGGTCTGAAATTTTCTTTTTTGTTGCGTCTCTGCCTGGTTTTGGTATCAGGATGATGCTGGCCTCATAAAATGAGTTAGGGAGGACTCCCTCTTTTTCCATTGTTTGGAATAGTTTCAGAAGGAATGGTACAGCTCCTCTTTGTACCTCTGGTAGAATTCAGCTGTGAATCCGTCTGGTCCTGGTTTTTATTGGTTGTAGGCTATTAATTACTGCCTCAATTTCGGAACTTATTGGTCTATTCATGGATTCAACTTTTTCTTGATTTAGTCTTGGGAGGGTGGATGTGTCCAGGAATGTATCCATTTCTTCAAGATTTTCTAGTTTATTTGCATAGAGGTGTTTATAGTGTTCTCTGATGGTAGTTTGTATTTCTCTAGGATCAGTGGTGATATCCCCTTTATCATTTTTTATTGTGTCTATTTGATTCTTCTCTCTTTTCTTCTTTATTAGTTTGGCTAGCAGTCTATCTATTTTGTTAATCCTTTGAAAAAACCAGCTCCTAGATTCATTGATTTTTGAGGAGTTTTTTGTGTCTCTATCTCCTTCAGTTCGGCTCTGATCTTAGTTATTTCTTGCCTTCTGCTAGCTTTTGAATTTGTTTGCTCTTGCTTCTCTAGTTCTTTTAATTGTGATGTTAGGGTATCGATTTTAGATCTTTCCTGCTTTCTCCTGTGGGCATTTAGTGCTATAAATTTCTATCTAAACACCACTTTAGCTGTGTCGCAGAGATTCTGGTATATTGTGTCTTTGTTCTCATTGGTTTCAGAGAACTTCTTTATTTATGCCTTAATTCATTATTTACCCAGTAGTCGTTCAGGAGCAGGTTGTTCAGTTTCCATGTAGTTGTGCGGTTTTGAGTGAGTTTCTTCATTCTGAGTTCTAACTTGAATGCACTGTGGTCTGAGAGACAGTTTTTTATGATTTCCATTCTTTTGCATTTGCTGAGGAGTGTTTTACTTCCAATTGCTAACTAGAATAACCAGTTTAGAGAAGAACATAAATGACCTGATGGAGCTGAAAAGCAGCACGAGAACTTTGTGAAGCATACACAAGTATCAATAGCCTAATCGACCAAGCAGAAGAAAGGGTATCAGAGACTGAAGATCAACTTAATGAAATAAAGCATTAAGACAAAATTAGAGAAAGAAGAATGAAAGGGAACCAACAAAGCTTCCAAGAAAAATCAGACCATGTAAAAAGACAAAACCTATGTTTGATTGGTGTGCCTGAAAGTGACAGGGAGAATGAAACCAAGTGGAAAAACACTCTTCAGGTTATTATTCAGGAGAATTTCCCTTCCCCAACCTAGCAAGACAGGCCAACATTCAAATTCAGGAAATACAGAGAACACCACAAAGATACTCCTTGAGAAGAGCAACCCAAGACACATAATCGTCAGATTCACCAAGGTTGAAGTGAAGGAAAAAGTGCTAAGGGCAGCCAGAGAGAAAGGTCAGGCTGCCCACAAAGGAAAGCCCATCAGACTAACAGCAGATCTCTGCAGAAACCCTATAAGCTAGAAGAGAGTGGAGGCCAATACTCAACTTTCTTAAAGAAAAGAACTTTCAACCCAGAATTTCATATACAGCCAAACTAAGCTTCATAAGCAAAGTGAAAGAGAAATAAAATCCTTTACAGACAAGCATCCAGGCCTGCTTTACAACAGCTCCTGAAGGAAGTGCTAAACTTGGAAAGGAAAAACTGGTACCAGCTATTGCAAAAACATACCAAATTGAAAAGACTATTGACACTATGAAGAAACTGCATCAACTAACAGACAAAATAACCAGCTAGCATCATAATGACAGGATCAAATTCACACATAACAATATTAACCTTAAATGTAAATGGGGTAAATGCCCCAATTAAAAGACACAGACTGTCAAATTGGATAAAGAGTCAAGACCCATCAGCGTGCTGTATTCAGGAGTCCCATCTCATGTGCAAAGACACACATAGGCTCAAAATAAAGGGATAGAGGAATATTTACCAAGCAAATAGAAAAAAAAAGAGGAAAAAATGCATGGGTTGCAATCCTAGTCTCTGATAAAACAGACTGTAAACCAACAAAGGTCAAAAAAGACAAAGAAGGGCATTACATAGTGGTAAAGGGATCAATGCAACAACAAGAGCTAACTATCCTGAATATATACGCACTCAAGAAAGGAGCACCCAGATGCATAAAGCTAGTTCTTAGAGACCTACAAAGAGACTTAGACTCCCACACAATAATAGTGGGAGACTTTAACTCTCCATTGTCAATATTAGAACAATGAGACAGAAAATTAACAAGGATATTCTGGACTTGAACTTAGCCCTGGACCAAGTGGACATAATAGACATCTGTAGAACTCTCCACCCCATATCAACAGAATATACATTCTTCTTGGTACCACATCACACTTATTCAAAGTTGGATTCTTAACCTTCCAAAGCACACTCGGTCTCTCTCACCAGTAACTTTGGTTTTTTCTTTCTCATCAATTAGGACGATTTAGAACACCAGTAATGTTGATATAGCATTGTTTCCAGTTATTATTGTGTTTAATTCTTTTTTCAGCAATTGATATAATTTTCTTTTTTTCTTTCTTTCTTTTTTTTTTTTAAGATGGAGTCTCGCACTGTTGCCCAAGCTGGAGTGCAGTGGTGCGATCTCGGCTCTCTGCAAGCTCCACCTCCCGAGTTTATGCCATTCTCCTGCCTCAGCCTCCCAAGTAGGTGGGACTACAGGCACCCACCACCACGCCTGGCTGATGTTTTGTAGTTTTCACTGTGTTAGCCAGGATGGTCTCAATCTCCTGACTTTGTGATCTGCCCACCTTTGCCTCCCCAAGTGCTGGGATTACAGGCGTGAGCCACCGTGCCCAGCCAATTGATATAATTTTCTATGGGAGGATTTCTTTCTGAGGTGAGCAAGATAATGATTCATTTCTAAATTAATAAAACATATTCTCTTTATGACTGTAATCACTTGTGTAGTCTGTTAGAAAGGAGCAAGAGGTCAAAATAGTGACTCATCCAAGAATTATTTATATTTCCTGTTGAAACACTGTCTGTGAGTACATTTTAGGTGAATTTACCTTTTAAATTATGTTTTCTTTCTGCTGATACTAATATTGATAGGTAATCCTTGATCTTGTAGCAAATTATATTTAAAACTCAGGAATTTTGGGGGTGAAAGGAGAAAGACAGAGGAGACCTAAAATATACCAGAGCTTATTTTTTCTGCTGTTGACATTTCCTTACAGTAGAGGGAGCACAAGTTTTCTGTCAGTCTCTTAATCACAAACTGAAGTGACATCATTAATGATGGTATAAAGGGAGAAAATTCTAGACTAATTCATATTGGCTCATGTTTCTGGGAAAAATTAAAATTTAACAGGTAGAAAGCCAAGTGTTAGAAAGATAAAATGTAATATCAGGTTTCAGAGACCATATGTTGAGTGATACAGTAACAAGAATCAACTGACATAATTTCTTTAAAATTTAAAAATCTGGGGCCGTGTGCGGTGGTGCACGCCTGTAATCCCAGCACATTGGGAGGCAGAGATGGATGGATCACCTGAGGTCAGGAGTTCGAGAGCAGCCTGACCAATAAGGTGAAACCCCGTCTGTACCAAAAATTAGCTGGGGGTGGTGGTGGGCGCCTGTAATCCGAGTTACTCAGGAGGCTGATGCAGGAGAATTGCTTGAATCTGGGAGGTGGAGGTTGCAGTGAGATGAGATCGTGCCATTGCACTCCAGCCTGGGCGACAGAGCAAGACTCCATCTCAAAAAAAAAAAAAAAAAAGGCCCTTCACAGTGGCTCGTGCCTGTAATCCCAGCACTTACTGGCTGAGGCAGGTGGATCACCTGAAGTCGGGTTTGAGACCAACCTAACCAACATAGAGAAACCCCATCTCTACTTAAAAAATACAAAAATTAGCTGGGCATGGTGGCGTATGCCCGTAATCCCAGCTACTTGGGAGGCTGAGGCAGGAGAATTGCTTGAACCTGGGAGGCAGAGGTTGCAGTGAGCTGAGATTTTGCCACTGCACTCCAGCCTGGGCAACAGGAGCGAAACTCCATCTCAAAAATAAATAA
>NW_016812332.1:2765147-2776530 GCF_001698545.2 Rhinopithecus bieti | reverse complement strand
AATAAATAAATAAATAAATAAATAAATAAAATTTAAAAATACAGGCTATCAAAGCAAACCTGGACAAATGGGATCACATCACGTTAAAAAGCTTCTGCACAGTAAAGGAAATATCAACATGAAGAAACGACCAGGAAATGGGAGAAAATATTTGCAAACTACCCAACTGACAAGGGATTTATAACCAGAATATATAAGGAGTTCCAACAACTCTATAGGAAAAAATCTAACAGTCCAGTTTAAAAATTGGCAAAAGATCTAAATAGACATTTCTGAAAAGAAGTCATACAATGGCAAACAGACATATGAAAAGGTGCTCAGAATCATTGATAATCAGAGAAATGCAAATCAAAACTACAGAGAGATATCATCTCACCCCAGTTAAAATGGCTTATGTCCAAAGTCAGGCAATAACAAATGCTGGCAAGGATGTGAGAAAAAGGGGACCCTTGTCACCGTTGGTAGGAATGTGAATTAGTAAAACCACTATCGAGAACAGTTTTGAGGTTCCTCAAAAAACTAAGAATAGAGCCACCATATGATTCAACAGTCCTACTGCTGGGTATACACCCAAAAGAAAGGAAATCATTATACCAGAGAGATATCTGTACTCCCATGTTTATTGCAGCACCATTCACAATAGCCAAGATTTGAAAACAACCTTGGTGTCCATCAACAGATGCATGATTAAGGAAAATGTGTTATTTATACACAGTAGAGTGCTATTTAGCCATAAAAAGAATGAAATCCTGTCATTTGCAACAACATGGATGGAACTGGAGGCCATTGTGTTAAGTGAAATAAGCCTGGCCAGAAAGACAAACATTGCATGTTCTCACTTATTTGTGGGATCTAAAATTAAAACAATTGAACTTATAGACAGAGAGAGTAGAGGATAGTTATTCGTGGTGGGGAAGGGTACTGGCGTCGGGGGGAGATGGTAGTGGCTAATGGGTACAAAAATCATAGTTAGAAAGAATGAGTAAGACCTAGTATTTGATAGCACAACAGGGTGACTATAGTCAATAATAACTTAATTGTACATTTAAAAATATCTAGAAGTGTAATTGTATTGTTTATAACACAAAAGATAAATGCTTAAGGGGATGGATACCCCATTTTCCATGATGTGGTTATTACATATTGCATGCCTGTATCAAAACATCCCGTGGACCCCTTATATATATATACCTACTATGTACTCACAAAAATTCAAATAAAATTTAAAATTAAAATCTGGGTTATGCTAGATTAAGGACCAAATTTAATTTTACTAGAGGTTATGTTGTTTCTTTATGCATTATTTTCTTATCATAAATTCTGAATTTCATTCTAGGGCTATCTGAAATGATTACTTATATGATATATGAAACTTATACACTATACTAAACTTTGATATACTATACAGCAAAAGAGGTAGTGGCTTATGTGTGAACCAGTTATGTTTTTGTCTTCTTCAACAAGGATTAGAAATTTTTTTTTTCAGGGCAAAACCCAGAGGCTGATTGTATTGTGATTAAGGACTTAATCAGTAATTAAGAACATATATTTCAGCAAAATACCCTATATATTTCTACAAATAGTAGACAAAAAAAATTTATACCAAAAAAAGTTATATAAATATAGTTCCTTGAAATGTTTACATGCTTCATGAGCATTTGACAGGACATGAAAGATGATCACTGTCCTTGTCAAATGTTGTTATTAATTTGTTCAAATGGTGCTATTCAGACTATTCTGCAAAGAAACTCAAATGGCATAGATGCTTATTTGTGTTACTGTGTGAAGATGAATTAAGTACAGAGAAAACCAAGCCAGTTTAATCCCCCTCTCTAGTATCTTACAGCTATTAAAATAATGTCCTCGAACATTTTTATAATTTTTTTAATGTAACAGCTGTTTAAGTTAAATAGGGCGTATGGAAATAGATTCAATTTATAAAGGAGTTAATTGAGATATATTGAGACTTAGTTAGTTATTCAAGGTTATATATTATATTAAGACTGTCATCACAACCAGAATCTGGAGCTCATGACTCCTAGTGCAAGGAGTTGCCAACTTAAAGTTTATAATCTAGGGGATATGATCATGTAGGGGAGATGATTCTGAAAATATAAGAACATTGTTTAAATTGCTGATCTTTTGTTAAGTGCCTATTTTGTGCAAAATATTATGTCATTACTTTTGTTTGATAGAAAGATGAAAAATATCATAATTGTCCTTGAAGTTACATTGTGTAATGGTGATACAAATAGTAGACAAAAGTATTTAAAAGTAACATGTTTATATCATATGAAAGCTAAGAATACTTTTTAGAGCCAATGCAGTAGAGAACATCCTACATACTAATACATAGTGAAGGAGAAGATTTGGAGGAAATAGCCTCCTCTGATTATGTAGGAAGAGAATAGCTCTGAGATTGACGACTAATACCTATTAAATAAGATTATTAGGGCAGTTAGGTTGAGCAGAGGTAGTTCTAAAAGCTATTTATAGTTAAGATGGAATGCTAAGTAGTGTAATCATAGAGATAGCTGAGTCCTTGGAAACTATCTAGTGCAGGCACTAGTTTTACAGTTAAAGAAACCGAGACTCAGAGTGATTCTGAGTTATTCGTTTGAGGTTAGTTATAAAGCTGGATACAGCCAAAGCTGGAATTTGATCCCTTCCAAATGACTGGATATGAAAAAAACTAGGAAACAGATTAATAATAGAATCTAGAAGGTGGCAAATTCTGGAAGTGTATTGGAGGTGTAGAGTATAATTTTTGCCAAGATGTAATTTCCGTCAGTCTTTGCAAGAGGGGAAAGAGAAGTGTTAATTTTTGGTTTCTTGGGCAAAGTCAATCAAAATAGTAGGCTGTAGTGATCCATGGAACAGTTTGAAAAGTAGGATGAGCTGCCTGATAGCCTTTAGGAAAATGACCTTCCCAGCAACATATAAGGCATTTTATTAATAACAATAGCAAATGTAATAATGACGATATTAACAGTGATAGCTATCATTTATTGAATGTTAGGCATCATGTCAAGTAACTGTGTATAGTAGTTTATTTAGTTACTCTAACCCTGTGACCTAAGTATTTACATGCCATTTTGTCGATGAAGAAACAAAAACTCTGATAGGTTAAGTCATTGTCTAGTCACACAGGTAGTCAGCTGTAGAATCAAATTTTGAATCTTGATCTCTTAGAATTCTAAAAATAGTGTATCTCAAACTTGAGTAATGAATAGGCCCTTCTTCTAAAGGAAAATAATCTTCCCACACCCCATACTGACTTATTTTATTATAAGATTACTTAACTAGGTATAAACACAAATTCCTTAAATTTTAGCTCATACTATATAGTTTAAAATTAAATTAAATACAAACAAAACTTACAAAATCAGTAAAATTTGAATTTATGACGTTAGTTTAATGTAAAATATGTTTTTTCCTGAAATGAAGATGCTGATTGCAAGATGAATTTATAGCTAACTACTACTGTATAGGTTCTTTTGAGTTTGGCATGCCTATACTGCCATGTGCTTTGTGATAACTTGGTTCTCTCACCACTTTTCTCTATTCAAACTTCTTCAAAATATCCCTTCAGGCAATACTGTCTATTATCATTAGACCTTCACTTGGTGTAATCAGTTATTTATTGTTAATCTTGCCTCTGTTTTCATTAGTTGTGTCAGACTGCCGCTTGATACCAATTTAACAGTTTGGGGCTCTGAATTGTCGTAGCGTTGTGTATTTAGTTATAAGGTGATGGTCAGCCATGTGATCTATATTATGTTTATGTTAATTATCTTTTAGGTTGTCATCTAGGGGGAACCACAAAGTTAAAAAAATTCACAGACTCTGCCAATCTTAACCAGGCCTTTGCTGTTTCGACCTAAAGAAAATTGTACTGCACTTTTGTCAAAACTCTATACCCTAGTACTACCTGGTTTCTGTAGGGTAGTAGTGGAGATCCAGAAAATTTGCCGTCTCCATCCATTTCAGTTCAGGCCTCTAACATTTTGCATCTGAATTTCTGCCACAGCCCTCAGTTTTATTCCCACCAAACTGCTTTCCACAGTGTGAGTTTTTAAGAATATAAACTTCTAGGACTCAGCTTAAGAATCACATCTTCCTGGAAACTTTCCTCTATTGCTTCTCCTATGTCTAGCTTCCATCTGTCATACTTCACCATTTTCTCTCATAGATTGAATTAGTTAGCTTTTCTTCCTGTTTCTTCTTTATAACTCCATAACACTTTGTGCACACCTCTGTTATGATGCTTAGCATATTGTATTGTAATCCTTATTTTTTCAGTCTCCCAAGTAGAATATTAGCAGCTTCTTCCTCCTCCTCTTCTTCTTCTTTCTTCTCCTCCCCCTTGTTCTCCTTCTTCTCCTTAGCATATTGTATTGTAATGCTTAATTTTTCAGTCTCCCAAGTAGACTATTAACAACCTCGTCCTCTTCCTCCTCCTCCTCCTCCACCTCCTCATCTTCCTCTTCTCCTCCTCCCCTCTTTCTCCTTTCCTTTCCTTTCCTTTCCTTTCCTTTCCTTTCCTTTCCTTTCCTTTCCTTTCCTTTCCTTTCCTTTCCTTTCCTTTCCTTTCCTTCTTCTTTCTTTCTTCTTACTTCTTCCTTCTTTCTTCTTCCTTTATTTTATTTTATTTTTTTTGAGATGGAGTCTCACTGTATTGCCCAGGCTGGTCTTGGACTTCTGGGCTTAAGTGATCCCTCCGCCTCAGCCTCCCAAGTAGTTGGGATTACAGGCACACGCCACCATGCCTGGCTATTGGACTGTTAATTTGAAAGTAAAGCCTACCTCGTCCATCTGTATAACTGCATGTTATCTGAATGGGAAGAAAGTTCCACTGATAGAGTTATGATCCTGAATCACTGATTAGTCAGTTGTGATTTTATTTTTTTTTTATTTTATTTTTTGTTTTGAGATGGAGTCTTGCTCTGTCAGCCAGGCTGGAATGCAGTGGTATGATCTTGGCTCACTGCAACCTCTGTCTCCTGGGTTTCAGTGATTCTCCTGCCTCAGCCTCCCAAGTAGCTGGGATTGTAGGCACGAGCCACCATGCCTGGCTAATTTTTGTATTTTTAGTAGAGACAGGGTTTCACCATGTTAGCCAGGCTGGTCTTGAACTCCTGACCCCAAATGATCTGCCCACCTTGGCTTCCCAAAGTGCTGGGATTGTAGGCGTGAGCCACCATGCCCAGCCCAGTTGTGATTTTAGAAGTGAGGATTCAAAGGTAGGCAAAAACAAAGTCGACATTTTCTTGTCTTTCTCATTCATTTGTGTAAAATGTATGTGAGTGACCTAAGTAGTTAATGTAATAGACTATTTGCGCATGTAAGCAACATAATGTTGAAAGTAATTTCTCCATAAAGAATTAAAACATAATAGCATTTTGTTTATCTTTGGCTAGGTGCTGTGATTGTCTCCACGCCCCAGGACGTCGCATTGATGGATGCACACAAGGGTGCTGAGATGTTTCGCAAAGTCCATGTGCCTGTAAGCATTTACAGCTTCACTGTTGAAAAATATAAAACTCTTCTAACCGAAGAAGCAAGTCATTGAAAAATACAGTTGAAGTTTTAGTTTAGTCCTGTGCAGAAGTCTTTATGAAAGTCCTAGTTTATCGTTATGGTTACTTTAAAAACACACTTATAGGTGCAAATGCGTCTATACAAGATATTAATCCAGAAGAATTCCAAGACACCCTTTAGGTAAGAGTTTTCTATAGAAGTACTACTTCTCTCATACTTGCAGCTCTCACTGACCAAAAAACAATTACAAGAGTGTTTTAGGAAATTATTTAGATAGATAGACTTGAATAGATCACTTATGAGGAAACAGATGAAAAAAGATTACTTTCTTCCTTCTGCCTCCTACAGTTCAACTCATTTATAGCTCACCTTCTTCTAGGAGGCACTTCAGGATTTTCTGCCCAATTTGGTGGAATGAAAGTTAAAATAAAATAAAATAGACAAAATAATTAAAGTTAGATGGAGTCAGAAGTGAAGTCAGTAAACAAATTGCATGCTATTAAAGAACTTAAATACATGCTAGGGGTGTACCATGACTTTTCTAGCAGCCAAAGGAAAAGAAATATAGTATCATTATAAAACTGTGCATTTCTGCAAAGTTAAAAAAAATAAAACTGGATGCTCAAGGGAGACAGAGCTGAGACCAGAGAGAAATATCTTCCCTACGTTCTTAGAAAGAAGAACCTGTGTATGTAATGAACACACTCTCATCACCTTCTTTACAGTAAATACAGGGTTCTTCCTTCTAGTGTGCCTCAACAAAAGCAGGTGGAATCGTGCTGGAGTACAATTTAAAACAAACATTTCAG
Source organism: Rhinopithecus bieti (assembly GCF_001698545.2). Taxonomy (NCBI): domain Eukaryota; kingdom Metazoa; phylum Chordata; class Mammalia; order Primates; family Cercopithecidae; genus Rhinopithecus; species Rhinopithecus bieti. Next base: position 2,770,180 of record NW_016812332.1, on the reverse strand, counting down.
TACAATGCCAACATGATACTTCTCTGTGGCTAGCTAGTAGCCTTGCTTAGTTCAAAGACAGATTTTAGAGCATATACATCAGAACTTTTTAAACTTCAGTCTGTAGATTAGCTTCAGGAGTCTCATGATTTTTCTCTCCCTCACCTCCCCAGCCCTAAATTGTATGCCTACGTGTATTTGTTTTGGTATGGAACGAATTATAACTTTTATCAGATTCTTCAGTAAGACCATGACACAGGATAAGATCCAATAATGTATTTGAATGAATGGACTTGAAGGGAAGCTTTCATAAATGTTTATCTCTCAGAGGGCTTCTGAAAAGTATAAAATAGTGTAGTAGAATGGTTGAGGTGAATTTCCTCAAGTACCTCTTCTCCCTTGCCAGTTAGCACAGTGCTGTGGGCATTGGCAAGCTGCGGAACTCTGAGTTGGATTGACATGTTCTCATGATGAGGAGGCTGATAAGGAAGGTGCCTGTATGCTTACCTTCCAGGTGGTCCAAGGGTTTTTCACTAGCGGGTTTATAATTGTAATCAGCAAGTAGTTTAGGGCCAGTGTTCTATGTTGTGAACTTTAGGTTGGAAAATTTTTAAAGCAATGATAACCAAATGCCTGCCTCACACATAAAACTCTCTCTGAAGCACCTAATTTGAGCAGTGTTACTTCATATTATGCCCTGTAAGACAAACTAGACACAAGTAATGCCTACCCAGATAACTAAATAAGGTTACTTATTATATGGATTTTAAAATACAAATCAGCAAAAAGTTAGAAGGTTATCCACCAAAATTTATGACATTGACTTAAGTAATCTATAATCCTTCTTTCTGGCAGAAATTAGATAGCAGTGCCAATTGTCTGTTAAGATCACTCCGAAGTCAGGATAATAGCCATTCTATTTGCACGTAAGTGAATGCTTAACTTCTCATTCTTTACGATGAGAGTTGAGGGTGTCTCGCTCACCCAAAAACATGAATTCCTTGAGGAAGAAGTTTTAAACAGAGCAGAAGTAAGACCTCTTTACAATTTTACCCCGTATAAATTATCATTTTGTATATCAGAATACCATTTCAACTGACACTGCCATTTGAGGTGACTACATATATGGAGCAAGTCCTACATGGACTTTGCTAGTTAGGAATCTGATGACCGTAGTTGCCAAATTCAGCATATATTATTTTTCAGTCCCTATGTAAATCTGTATACCTGTAAACCTGGATACTTATACTGTTCTGACAATTTTTTTTTCCTAGATTCTAAGGCAGAGGGTTGGACAGATAATCCTTATGGAACATAACAGAGAGGAAGAGGGATGATCACCAAGTCCAGGTTAGGCTATTGCTAGGTGGATGCCACTGAAGGATAAATGCTGAGGATATTAGCAAGGAAGTATTATGAAGACATATTCCAGATGAAGGCTGATGGACTGCATAAGGCTCATAGAACTACTTCAGGGATCAGTTAGAAGGTGAAAGAGCTGTTTGGGATCAGAAAGTTGATGTTCGAGTATAAGTTTGCCAAGTTAGAGCAGTTCTGGGTCATGGCAAGGTCCAGGATGTTGTCATGGGTTTGTGGGACTTAGTGGGAGTAGAAATGAAAGTCATTGGAACTGTGTAATTCTTCCAAGTTGAAATTTATAGTTCTTTCCTCTGTAAGAACTTTTGGACATCTTCCTGTATCTTTATTATAGCTCTCTCTTTTTTTTTTTCACCCTACATTTGAATTATTTGCCTTCTAAACTACAAACATTTTTTAAAAGAGATAGAAGGTCTTAATCATCTCTTAAACCTGAAGAACAAGATAGGTATTCAGTAATGTTTGCGGGTGAATGAGTGAGAACTTTCCAGCAATAAGCTCTGTGAACAATTGGGCAATCATGATTAGCTACATTGTAAAGAAGGTCTTGGCTATGAGTGGGAAGTGGATTTGATGACCTCTGAGATCCCTCTGGGCCTTAAAAGCCCCAGAGCCTAAGTAATAGTAAAGGATGTGAAATTAGTAAGTGTTTTATACATACAAAAAAAGATGTTATGCTTTGTTTATACCAGTTTATTGCATTTCTTCCCCTTGGTTTTTAGTCCTGCTCTCTGTTTTTCTCCCATTTGACATGCATTAGTTACCATGGAAACAATGATGTCATTGGAATGCATCGGTATGGACAGAGTTTAGTAATGTCTACAAGAACATATTGAAGTTAATTTAAATGATTTCTTAAAACTCAAGGCTTAGATAGGGCAAGTAGGAGAAGAGATGAGCTATTAAATTCTCTGTTCTCTGCCTGAAATGGTAGCAACTATGCCAAATCCTTAATTATCTTAATATTTGTAGGTAGACTATTTTTTTAAACAGCATAAAAATTTTCAGTCTTATACATTTTTAATAATGAGTAATTTATGTGTTGTGTCATTCTCACTCATTTTTCTTGACTTCTTATACATGGGAGTCCCAGGCACCCCGATTTGGAGCCCTTCTCCTATCATTGCACTATATATCCCTTACTTCTTTGATAATCTCTTTCCCTGCTACTGAAAAGTAAATTAAAGTATATTTATTCTCTTATTCCTTCGGCACATAAGGGATCACTTAGTTACTTTTAATTCAACAAATGTGATTAATTTATTTTTCCACAAGTCTATATTTACTGATATTTAGTGTCTTCTGTAAGCAAAGTACTGTAATAAACTTCCATTAGTGGTTTAGAAAAAATAAAGAAGGATGAAGCCTCTTTCTTCAAGTACTTTATCATCCTGTAGATTAACTCTGTTTTGATGCAAAGGCCTTAAATTCTGGAAAGCATGAAAACACTTTTTCTTCTAGACTATCAGGGATGGCTTTATGGAAAAGCCATGATTATTTTTTTCATGCCCCTGTAATTTTACACATCCTGGTCCTTTGCCTGATAAGCCACGGCCAATTTAGGGAACTCATGTATTCATTTTTAACATCTCTGCTCAGACATTATTTCCTCTAGAAAGCTTTTCCCAGTGTGCCAGGAAAAGTTAATACTCCTATCTCGGATCTACTTACACATATATTTAGTTTGGTTCTTATTGCACTACAGGTTTACCTGTCAGTCTTCACAGAAGAACACAAGTTTTGGATAGCAAGAAAACATGCTTTAAACATTCTTAAATGCATAGTTACCTGGCATGTAGCAGGCAGGATACTTTGATTTAGGATGTAATGCCATCCACATCTGCTGTTCCCTTTACCCCCAGCTCATGGGCTGCTCTGTCTTGCTTTCTCTGTGCCACAGCCAAACTGGTCTTTTTCCACTTCTTTGAAGTTTCCACACACCATTTTCTCCTTGGGACCCTTACCATGCTTTTTCCCTACTGGAGAACATTTTAACCTCACTTTTCACCTGTTAACAGTCCTTTTTATACTTTGGTACTTAAACAAAAGGCTTTTCTCAGGGAGAGGTGCCCTAACCTTTTTTTTTTTTTTTTTTTTTTTTTTTTTTTTTTTTTTTTTTTTTTGAGACAGAATCTCACTCTGTCACCCAGACTGAAGTGCAGTGGTGCGATCTCGGCTCACTGCAACCCCTGCCTCCTGGGTTCAAGCAATTCTCCTGCCTCAGCCTCCCTAGTAACTGGGATTACAGGCACCCGCCACCATGCCCAGCTTATTTTTGTATTTTAGTAGAGATGGGATTTCACCATGTTGGCCAGGCTGGTCTCGAATTCCTGACCTCAAGCAATCCACCCGCCTCGGTCTCCCAAAGTGCTGGGATTACAGACGTCAGCCACCGTGCCCAGCCCACCCTAACCATTTTATGAGCTTTTTAAATTTTATAATACAATTATACTCTATTACTCCTTTTGGAACTGTTTTCACATTTGTTAGTACTTTCACATTTGCATGCTATACTGTACTATACTATACTATACTATACTATACTATACTATACTATACTATACTCATACTATAAGCTCGGTGAGTACAGAGACCACCTGCTCTCTCGCTGTGCCTGGAAGATGTAGTTTCTCACTAAATATATGCTGAGTGAATGAGTGGAGTAGGATTTTCATAGGCATATCTAGGGACTAGGGAGGGACAGAATTCAGTCTTGAAAGAATCAGGAATACACAAGTTGTGTTCAGGATTGTTCAGTTTGTCTATAGTTGAGGTACTGTGTATTGGTGTATGGCCAGGTTTGGTAGAGCCTTAAACAGTAGGCTAAGGAATTTGTACTTTCTTCTTAAGATTATAAGAGGAGTTCATAAAGAATGCTGGATGGGAAGTAGACATCATTAGGATAGAGCTTTACAAAGTTTTAATCTGTTGGAGATAAATAAAAAGAATAGGAGCCAGGAAACATGGAGGAAGTAAGGGAACATTTGCAATGATCAAAGTTATTCATGCTGTAGATTGTGACCCACAAACAGATCATGAAATTGATACAGTAAGAGATGTAATCAAAAATGCTTAAACCATGTCAGAGTAAATTGCTCTTAGGAAGAGAGTCTTCTTTAATAAAGATTTGGTCTCAAGTATAAACACGTATATTGTATGTGTGTATTGTGTGTTTCTTGCTTATGTAACTGTAGTATTATAGTAGATGAACAGGTCAGCAGAGTGGCCTTCCTCCATGTAGTCAAGATGTAAAATATTTCTTTTATCAGTAAGACAGTTTAAAAAGTTGGAAAAACATGATGTAGGTGATAGGCAGTAAGGGACTTAATTAGAATAATGCCAGTTAAAATGGAAGGGGAAATGAATGTAATTGACATTTTGAAGGAAGAATTGACAATCTTGGGAATCGATTGTATAGGGTAGGAGAGTTAGAACAAAAAAGACAGAAATCAAAATAATTTTGAGAGTTATACCATTAATAAATGCACCAGGAGCTGCTTTTTAGTTCAGGTTGACAACAAACTAGAAGAAATAAGAAGTTAGATTCTCAGTCACAAATCTCTGCCCTTCTTCTCTATGAGAGTTGTGATTTAATAGTGTTCGTCAAGGAAGAAACTGGTAAAGATACTGACAAGAGAAATACTCTTTAAAAAGTTTCTTATATACAGATTTTGTTA